>NW_027192530.1:2206426-2365040 GCF_041956765.1 Thermoascus crustaceus | reverse complement strand
TTACAGAGCAGGCGGGCTGCTTATATCAGCAGTCATGACAGAGCACGGGCGGTGATCACATAAGCCGCGCTAGACCCGATCCGCGAGACTGAACTGGGGTCGTCTGATCTCTGGATCGACGATGGAAAAGAATCCCAGCTACTACTTGGAGGAGCTCCAGCTAGAGACGTGCGGGGCTGACCAGGAAGACGGTCGTGCGGCTGTATGCTGTATGATGCTTGACTCTTACTTCTCATTTCCTCATCTGAAGTATCGACTACCAAGTCTGCTCCTGGTCCACAGTTACCATTGTCGGCCTCGTGGGGATAATGGGTGCCAGTCCCCGCACCCCAGACTGTCTGTCGGGCAATAAATCACCGGTCGATCGACCGTTGCTTCTCTGCGACCGTATCACGGACGTTCTCGGCCGCTATGGGCAAGGATGCGACATTGGGGACACAGAACTAGCAGTCTAAGCGCACCACCAGCCGCGAGGAATGCAAGGTGACGCTATCGCGACATCTTCCATGTTGAGCAACTGAGCAGAGTAGTGCAATGTAAGCGGACAGAGAGCTGACGGGATTGTCCAATCAGGCAATCGGAGCACCTATAGCAGTCTGTTCGGGCAAAAAGCACGCCGCATTCATCCAATCCTGCACAGACCCTGGTCTGCAATGGAACGCCAATCTCATAACGTTGATTTTCGCTTTTTTAACGTTCGTGGCTCTCCAGCAGGTCGTACAAGAAACAGGTATAGCAGTTTCCGGGCATGGGGGAGTCTAGAACCACCATGGCATGTATAGATGGCCTCGATCTTGGCAATTGACCGTGGTCCAGAAGCTTATCTGCATATACGATCGATGAGCAAGCGGCGCAAGAGTGAAGTCAAAGGGATACCCGCGAAGATGGAAGAGGTCTGGGGAGCGATGCACTCGGCCTCCGTTGATTTGATCCCCAGCATCGGCACACAAGGTCCGAGGGGAAATATCCCGGACTGTGGAGGATGTCATGACAGGTTCCTCTATCACCCTCGTGTTAACGTCATTGACAGTCATAACGTGCAGGGCTGGGAAGGCCGTCACGGGCCATTATTGGACGATTCCTCAACTCTGAAAGGGTCAAAGCAAAGTCACAGAAACCTAACAGCTGGAGCTAGAAAGCATCCTTCCTGCTGGCATGCTGGCGAAACTCATACTGGCGCAAAGCTTCAGAGGCCGATTATCCAGTATTATGACTATGAATAAGTACACAGGCGTAGCGGGCTGCGCGAATGGCCCGATACGTGTCACGAACCAAAGACCGGCAAGCCTATCACCCGTACCGAGTAGCTGGACTGGGAACCTGGTCGGCAGCCTTGCCGAGTTGCATAAGCCGGCTTTAATAACTAATGCCTCTTGTGCGCGGCGTACGGCCGTGACGGCACGTTACCCGTATGGCGTCTGTAGCGCCGTATGGGCATGTACCACCGGGCAGCGCACACCGCGGTCTGATTGGCTGGAAATGGCAAACATGCTGAATACCAGATCGTTACCCTCAAAGGCGGCGAGAGATCACCACCTACGGTAGAACGGCCCCGTTACACTTCCTCAGCCCCTGGCACCGGGGACGGCTCCAGGAACCAGTATTCTCCTTCTGTATCTTTCCATCAGATCAGATCGACGACTTACGATGGGCCACAGTATGAAGGGTTGCGTTGGGTAAGCCCGGTTGCTGTTGGTGTTGGTAGCTAATCCTCCTGAGTCGATGAATAATACACTCTTTGCTGTGTACTCGGTGGACGGCACGCCTTGACAGATGGAACCTAACAGTCAGACCTCGCTGATTGCGGCCAGACATCGATCGATCAATACCCTGTATGACGGGCACTGTAGACGAGGTCTCGACCCAACTCGATGGGTAGTCATACGTACGGTACGGTCACGATACATCGCCGAAGATAGGCTCCGTCTCTTCTCCGATACACCGAGCTAGCAGCTTCGCCGACCAGCCTCATAGCGCGACGTGCGGCGTACCAAAAAGACGCATCTTCCGTGTCCCGCTCCAGCTCGCTAGCGCCGAACCCTGTCATTCCTTCATGTAGAAGCAGAGTCGACGCCGGAAGCATTTCCAAGCTGGCAGGGGTTCCACAATGGCTCTCCAGTCATCCTGTCCCTGTGATCAGAGGTCGATGCAGAAGCGGATCTGGCTGCTTGCCTGGGACCGTTTCTGATGTGTGGCTTTCGTCAATGATACTAAAGCAACCACCCCCCCTCCCAAGACTTACCTTGGAAGCATCTGAACCTTGACTGCAGCGCATACATACGTTTGCGACCTGGGGTTTCGAGACTGCTGATCTGCTGTCTGGGATCCATCTTGTCATTACATCTTCTCTGATGCCATTGATACTATCTGAGCTTAGCACTTCAGCTACGCCCTTCTTATATCATTGACCACCGCGCAATTTGTCTATCACGGATTCTGTGTGTGGAAAACTTCGTTGTTTTAAATCCTCATATCTATATACCGATTGAACACCATACACCCGTCTAGGCAACCATAAACCGTCCCACCATCTTTCCTTGAGCTTCCCTCAGATACAATGACCGCGCGCCAGTCTACTCCTCCGTCAGATAACTCCTCCCACTCCGACAGCAATGTCCGGAAGAGGGTGTGCAAGGCCTGTGACCGATGCAGACTGAAGAAGTCCAAGGTATGCACTAGTGGGGAAATGGAAGCATTGATGCATTGGACGCTGACGAAGATCAGTGCGACGGCGCCAACCCTTGTGGACGATGCAGGACAGACAATGCCATCTGTGTATTCGGCGAAAGGAAGAAGGCCCATGACAAGGTGTACCCGAAGGGGTGAGCTTCCATCTAATCTGATAGCCCGGAAAACATATATCACTGACTCTGCTTCTCCGATGAAGATATGTTGAAATGCTCGAGCAGCAGCAGGCATGGCTGGTTACTGGCCTTCAGGAACTATACCGACGAGCAAAGGAGGGCGAGGGTTGGCCAGGAGAACCATTGAAGCCCGAAGCGAACGGTCATCCGCTGACGCATGATGTCCTCACCCGCTTGGGAGCATTGGACCAGAGCAAAGGCGAGCACTTTGAGGAGAATACAGAGGTGATGCAGCAGGAATTGTGGAGACAGAACGCAGGATACATGCAACGTCAAGAGTCTTCCGACGGCAGCTCCGAGAGCGCACATTCGCCAGTCGCACCGTCAAGGTTCCCCGACAACTTTGCCCGGCATCAGCTACCGCCAACACCCCCGAGCTACAGCCCTTCGTCTCGAACGCAGCCCCTATCAGCGAAGCCAGAGCCGCAGATGCCTCAGACCAGCCAAGTATATTCAGCGCCGTTGTCAATGCAGCAAGGGGTGGTGGACCCGATCGCGCTCCAAGGTCCGCAGCAGTGGCCTTCCAGTGGCTTTGGACCCTTCGACGAGATGGACCTGATGGGTTCTACGGACTACACCAGCCTGTCGTTCGATGACCAGCAAGTCAACTCTCCCATGTTCAACCGCCAGATACCTCTCAATTGCATGCCGTCGGGGTCATTTATGGACACCAAGGGCGACTACGACGAATTCAATCAGTTTTTGAATTCGAATCCGGCGGAGATCACCTCGATCTAGGATCCGTCCACACCCTCATTTTAACGCGCCGTACGATGTGATGCATGTATACTATACATGTTTTTTGAGCTCCTTGCCTTTCGCTCGACGTGGGTCAGTCTGTCCCAATATCGACTGTCGGGTTCTTCTTTTTCCTTTTTTCTATGTATGTACAGTGGACCGTTTTGGGGGGGGGACCTTCATTCTTTTCACCTGGTGTCAAATTTCATGGTACGAATTGTGGTGTTTGGCGTTTGGAACGCAAAGAAGGCTACGGCCTCACCAGGGACAGGCTTGGGCGGCTGGGCGGGCCCTACAACGGAGTTTTATCATTTCTCTCCCATCTCCGGTTGTGCTGCTTGACTATACATTTTCTTCTTCTTTGTCATGTTTTTGTGTGTGTGCTAGTACACTTGTGTTAACGGCTTTGGGTTTCTGGATCTCATGTGCAGCATCGTCATTGTCCTCGTCATAATAGAGAAGGCAATTCATGATTGACAACGTCATCTACTCCTACAAGCCCCTGCTAGAGATGTAGCTTTTCCAGAAAGGACGCGACTCTGTTGGATACTCGATGACTTGACGACTAACAACGTGGGGATAAACAGCACGAGCGCCACTCCCAACTCGGTCGCATCTGGGCTGCCTCGATGATGCAACTAGCTAGCTTCACCGCGAGGTTTTCGTGACGTACCCACACGCCCGAGGCCGAAACCACGGATCGCCCGCCGAACGTTCCTCCGTTTTTTCCCCCTGGTTTCGTCCGAGTCCCGATTCCCGTCCGTGCCAAGAAACCAGCCCTGTCGCTGTTTCCTCGGCCTCTGCTCTTCGCGGCGTGGATCCGTTTCCGTCAGGAAGTGGGAGACTCACATACTTCTTACTACTGCTGTCATCGTCATCATCATCATTCTGCCTTTCAATAATTTCCTATATCAAGGAAAAGGCCTTTTTTGAGTTGTCGCTAAAGTATGTGCTGTACATACCTACAGGCTACGTCCTTCCCTAACACTCGACTCCAATCAAGCTAGCAGGTGCTTAGGGTAGGGTACAGTACTACTACGTCAGTCAGAAGTCATACCACTTAGATACCTACTATGTCGACAGGGAACCTAGAGTCCTAGACAAAAAAGCAAGTCCCAACTTGTTATTAAGCGGTCTAGAGGAACAAAATAGTTCGGAATCCAATTTAAAGAAAAGAGACACCAACCACTCACAGCGTCTCGCTACACTGTACTCCGCGGAGCTTG
The DNA here is from genome assembly GCF_041956765.1 of Thermoascus crustaceus. Lineage (NCBI taxonomy): Eukaryota > Fungi > Ascomycota > Eurotiomycetes > Eurotiales > Thermoascaceae > Thermoascus > Thermoascus crustaceus. Next base: position 2,360,212 of record NW_027192530.1, on the reverse strand, counting down.
TAAAATTGGAAAAAAAAATTAAAAAGTCAAAGCCAAAAAAGGAAATAGATCCCATTCCGACTTTTTTCGAGCCTATCGTCATTATTATATCTCACCTCGCTTCGTTTCATGTCTCCTTGATTTATTTTCTCGAGGTTTCCATCCTCATTATTGTCTGAATCATTATATTATCATGATTACCATTAATTGTTATTGTCCGACGAGAAGAAAAAAATCTCCCGCAGCGGGTAAAATAATTCTCCCGACTGAGGAAAGGAAAAAAAGTTCGCGGTTTTTCATCGTTCCGAGTGCTTAATCAGTTGACCGGCTAGAAAAGGCAGAATACGCCGGTCCCCCGTCCCGGCGGTCTGTCTGTCTGCCACCTGACTTCTTCTACCCTGCAGCCACTGCCAGGCTAGCCAGTTAAAACGTGTTCGAAGTTCATCGTGCTCTTCTCACGCGTTTGTCTGCGGGAGATGGGTCTGGATGGTTCGATGTTTGTCACAGACTCACTCACAGTCTTACATACAAACTTGAATTTGTGTTGTCGCCACCAGGTATATTAATAATTTACCCTGATTGCGATTATGATGGTTATTGCCATATCATCTGCTCCATCGATTGGCAGAATCTATTCAATGCACAGTACCGCGTACTACCATTATACAGTATGGAGTGGTAAATCATCAGGGATCATCCCATGCCATGAGGGTTGCATCACATGAGGTAGTGTATGATATTATTTGCATATCTATCGATAAGAATAATGATAACTCCAGTACAGCATCCTCCTTTCCCAGAGTAGAATAGAATAGAATAGAACCCTAGAGGGTTCTATGATAGGACAGTAGGTAGTAACAATCCAAATAAGACATCATGCAGAAAGCGCATGTTTCATCCCTTCGTTTATTTCTCTCACTGCATTGATTTCTGTTCTTTACTTTTTTTTACTTATGCATCATTATTGTTGTGTAGCAGTAGGACAACGACGACGACGACGACGACAACGACAATGGATCGAGATCACTGTGCGATGGTGAGTGACTATATCAATATGGCTGCTTATCGGTGTCGGTGCCGGTTCCGCTCTCCCACACACGTGGAACCTGCCTCCTCATATAACCTTGCCGGTTCCGGGCATCTGGTGCAGGGAAGAATAATTAGAGTAGGTATCTCTGAGCAATTAGTACTTGTAACTAGTCTGAGATGTTATTATTGTCCTTGGGAAACTGGGTGGTAGTTAAGATAGCTAATGCTGATAGATTAGGGTTTACTTATTGGATAACTTAGGGTTTATAAACAGGCACATCTTTTTTTTCTTGTTCTGGATGGAAACCATGTGCAAAAATGCCTCACTAGTTGAGTTATCCATCCATCCATCCATACATACATACAGTGCAGTTGCATCTATGCATACGGTACACCTATCCAGGCACATATGTATATACAGAAATAGCTATCAGATCTGTCTCAAACGGATGATTCTTTTCCCCTCTTCTTTTCCCTCTTCTTTTGCCTCTTGCTTTTTTCTTTTTTTCACTTGTGGCTGGTGTGTGCGCGATGATCTTTCGACGAATTTGTTGGGTGAGCAGCTCAAAAAAGATGCAAAGGGCCCGGCGGACCTTTAGCAGCACAGTTTATCGCCGGCCTTTATCATTGGCCAGAAAAACTACGGGTCTACGACGGAGGGAAATCGAAGAAAAAAGCACGCCCCCTACATATTATTCATACAACAAGCCTTAAGGACTGAAGTTGGGTCGGTGAAAGCCCTGAAAAGGTATCACAGGTGTCAAGCTGCTGTACAGCACAGGCTGCACAGCCCCAGCCCCGGGCGGTCAAGCGTCACCGCTAAAACTAGGTACTGTCTGACTTTGAACGACTAGATCAGACACACGTAGATCAATAATCGCTGTGTCTACAACTTGTACTAGTGTATAGCAGAGAAGTTTTGCAGGTGGAGTTTTTTCTGCTCCGACAGGCGGTCCTTAAGTTACAGTACATACGACGGACTTAAATACGCGGTAACTCCGTATGTATGTACTGTACCTCGTACAGCCCATACCCGAAATAAGAGAGCTCCGCCCCCTCACCAGTGCTCACCACCCCCTCTCACGTGTTTTCCCGCGACTCGGCTTTCGGTCAAAAAAGACGCGCTGACCTGACCAAGCTCTTTCGCGGACGGCTGCACCGACTCCGGCTCGGAGGTTAAAGTCGGCCGGCCGTGAGCCCGTCCAGTTCGGTGCAGGTGGCCCCGCGCGTTACAGTACAGTACTCCAATCATCAACGATTCGATGACCGTCTGCCCTGTCCGCATGCGGCCATGCATACTGTACGATGTAGGTCGGGGCCATATGACTATGAACGGAGTAGGCACTCCGCCGGTCTGTCCGACGAAGTACATGCGTATACGATGGCTGGATCTAGATCCATCCTCCGCAGTCATCTATTTCCATGCAGCTTACTCTTGTCAGGCATCTCGTTTTTGGAGAGCTCAACACGAGGCGCAGGAATGAGGTCTCTGGTACTATCTAGTACATAGAGCTTACCACGTACTATGTCTGCTCCTATGGCGCAGAGCTTCGCAGATGAATGAATGGATGATGTGGACGACTTTTTACAGTACTTCAATCCTTCAATCTTCTTTGTGACTCTTTTCTGTCTATCTTCCCTTTTCTGTTGCTTTCTGGAAGCTTCAAAGGATGGCAGTGCATGCGGCTAGTACTTTCCAATGGCTTTTAAGTGAACCGTGACATTATCATGCAGCATGCAAGAGAGGTAAGCGAGTCGCTAATGCTCTTTTCATTAAAAGGGAATATGTTTGATGGTAGATTGATGCCTAATAAGTGATTATTCTAGGTATCAGCTATGTTGCTATCCTAACCCCATCAAAAGGCCCCCAGCCTCTGTTATGGAAGCTGAAGCCACAAGTGAAGGATCACTTCTTATTTACGAAATGATTCATAACTGGGTCTGATAACGGCCGCAAGGCGTAAGCTGCGCTCCAGGCTGTCAGCTGACTCATCTCGGACAGATAAGTTATCCAATGTTGAACTCTGCTCATTACCTGTGGCCGTCGCAACTGATATCTGGTTCGCGATATCCCGCGGAGCGGCCAGGCCGCGGTCCGGGGATTACTGCTCTCTAATGAGCGGATACGGTACTGACTCGAATAGACTGAAACAGGATCCAATTAGTATGGAGTGCCAGCAAAGGAATAACAGAGATTGACAGGCACCGTTACCGTGGTTGGGCTTTCTATCCAGAAACTTGGTCCAGGCACCAACGGGGCGGAACTTTCGATTTCACCGATGCCTCAGCTGCGATTTCTTTGGCACCTCGCAAATAAAGCAGTCCTTTGTTCAGTCTCCAAGTCGATAGATCATGCAGGGTGATGTGCTCCCAATTTGAGACGCTGAGGGCTGGTTGTCGGACCGCAGCAACTGAATACAATGATAATAGGACGCCTGATGCTATGTCGCCTTTTTCTCTGGAATCCTAATTGTTCATTTGAACCTTTACGCAGCAGCGGATCTTGAGGGACAGGAGACGGAAAATCTAAGCTCATCGCTATCTAATATGTTTTAGATGAAATAGGTACTGTCACGAAACAGCAGCCAAGATGCATCTTGGCTTAGCATATACATACGGTTTTCCCTTCTCATCGACACGATTTTCTTTTCCCCAGATGGTGTTTCAAGCTGGTACGAGCTATCCACATTGTCTTGTTTTATAGCATCGCTTACCGCACAGCTCGGGGGGCCTGAGCAACAGGGCTAGGGGCATGAGGACCAGACCAATCCGGTACTTTGGTGGAATCAGGACAATGAACCAACTTATATCTAGACTCCCAGGGATACTAACCACAGACATTCCCCAATACGAAGACGTCCAGATTAGTGGCATCGACTGTCCGATATATGCCTCTGATCAGGCATGAAGTTAATGCCTCAGGCATAAACATGTTCACCGACCACGGTGCAGGGACCCCGCGGGTTGGATCTCCGATGGATGACGCTCCTTTTTAGCCTAATAATAGGCAGCGCGCCGGTGCGGGCGCCGCATTCTGGGCGGTTGAGATGGATCTTTTTTCGATATATCGAGATTCAGCCGTGAGAACGAGAATAGAGAGAGCAGCTGGGCTGCTTTTCACATCTCATACGTCCTCCCTTGGCTTTGCTGCGTCAAATTGCACCGGTGCAGTTACGGTTCATATGATCTTCAGATTGCGGGGTTGTGTTTTTTGGCTGAGACGTCATTGCTATTTATTTGCCCCCCTCAGTCTTGAGATCTGCCCCTTGCTCTACCTTTGCCGTGCCATCACTATTCCTGTTTTACTGAGCTAGTAAAACTTTGATCGAACGGTGCACGATGTCCCCTTCTAATGAGAACGTCATTTCCTTCCTCCCTCTGGGAGCCATCATCAGGGAATTCTGTGTGGCCGGCTATAACATTGTGCAGGGCTTCTCCACCCAGGACCAGTATATTAAGTACAACACCCCGTATTTCGGTGCAACCATCGGTCGCACAGCGAACCGGATCAAGGATGCCACCGTCAAGGACCTTAACGGACGGACATACACTTTCGCGAAGAACAACGGACCCAATTTGCTACATGGCGGTTACCAGGGATGGGACAAGAAAATCTTCGAGGGGCCGACGCCCGTGAACAGAAATGGAAGGGAGGGTCTGCTCTTTAAATACGTGAGCAAGGATGGCGAAGAGGGCTACCCAGGAACTGTGGAGGTGAGGGTGTGGTATACGACCAGCAAGGAGCAGGTCGAGACTGCCATTGAGAAGATAGTCCTCGGGATCGAGTACGAGGTCGAATTCATAGGAAACGAATGCGAGGAGACCGTCGTCAACGTGACGAACCACAGGTTAGCCAAAAAAGACTCCTTTCATCCGTTCGCATTTCGAGGATGCTGACCATGTTGACGCAGCTATTTCAACCTCTCGGGCGGCCCGACGATCGAGGGCACAGAGGCACAGCTGTGCACAGACAAGTACCTCCCCGTTGACTCCAACGGGATACCTGAAGACAAGGTGCAGCAGTTCAAGCGGACCGACGTGACGAAACCGTTTGTCCTGCACCCGACAGAACCTGATATCGACGACTGTTTCGTGATGGACGAGGACCCGTCCCAGGTCCCTCTGGACACGCGCTCGCGCCCGCTGAGACTACTGGCGCAGTTCAAGCACCCGTCCAGCGGACTGCACCTCGAGGTGCACAGCACGGAGCCTGCGTTCCAGTTCTACACGGGCAAGGGGATCGATGTGCCCGCGGTCGAAGGGCTTCCCGCGCGCGGGCCCGGATCGGGCTTCTGCGTCGAGCCGAGCCGCTTCATCAACGCGCCCAACCAGCCCGAGTGGAAACACATGACGCTGCTGAAGAAGGGCCAGATCTATGGCTCCAAGATCGAGTATCGCGCGTGGAAGGAACCGTGGAATGAGTAAAAGCGGCGCGACGAAAAGGAATCCAGATCGTGAAACCAGTGGCAGCGCAAACGGTTCGAGAACTTCAACAATCTCCGTCTTGGCGGTGCATAAAGTCGGCTCTATGATCGTTATGTGCGGATGCCGGCACTGACTGGTCTCCGAGATCAGCGATGTGACCGAGTACTACGGAGTTATACTACTGCGTAATAAATTACGGCCGTGTCTCTTTGTCGCTTAAAGTTGTGAATTTGTTTCAAGGCAATGACGAACTCATCGACAAATCAATTTGGCTTGGTCGTATCCATATGCAACTGTACAAGCCGAGATCGCATCCCACATGATTAATCCCCTGCCTAGAAAGTAATTATCCGCGCTCCGCAGAGGCCCCGCTGTCGGAATAATCTCGAAAAAGCACATGGCTCAAGCCTCTTCCCTGGACCCCCCACGCAGTAGTACGCAGTAGGTGATTGTCCGTTTACCCTACAGAGTAACCGTTGCGCAGAGCTTAGAGAGAGGAGAGCGGGAAGAAAAAAGACATGCTACCACGTATCAGTCTATCTCGAGTTGACGATCTGTGCATACAGCAGAAGTAAACGCAAGACTAGATTAGAGAACCCCCAAGCCCAAGCCCAAATCCAGCCTCCCCCTCCTCCACGGAAACTCCGCCCATCTGGACTGGTCTGTCCACGGAGTTAAACCCTCAAAATGTATATATCCGTCCATACATGCATGCATGCATCCCGCTACCTGCCTACCTAGTGATACTGTTTATTGTGACTGGCCAAACCGACCCTTTTATTGGTATTATCCATCCCGTGTCATGCACCGCCCGCACTGCCATCCATGCATGAATGTCTGCACAAAACGGAAGCGGAGAAAAGAAAAAATTGTTTATGGAAACGGATACACACAGAAACAGAAAACCCCTCACTCATGGGACTCGGTGAGTCGGCTCAAAAAAAAAAAAAAATCCCCGCATCGCATCGCCTCCTCATCTTCCTGCCTGATCCCGACTCTGGGCCTGAGTCCCCTGAGTCCTGACTATCTATGGCTATGGCGATGGCCTATGCCTTGCCTTGCCTTGCTCTACCTAATCTAATACATATACGTACATTTATCCGTTCCAATCAATTTATTGATGGATGGTTGGTTGGTTGGTTGTCGGTCGGGTCGGAGCTTCGACGCTCCGATCTGTTCTGTATTGTACTGTACGAGAATGGATAAGGTAACTCCGTGCGGAGTATGCAGAAGTACCATCTATCGTCTGCATCGTGCTGGCACGAGGAAGAAAGAACTCGTATACAAGGTGGAAAAGAGAAGAGAAATAAAAAGAAAAGGATTATTATGCTTTTCTATGACGATTCCTGATTTTTATTATGATAAGATTAGCAAGGAGGAGGACTATGTGGTCGTTCGCTCTGTACCTAACGTACATACGTTATATCCCTGTTCAAGTGTACAAGTTTGTAGACTAGGTAGGTAAAGCGAAAATAAAAACAAGAAGCTTGAGACTGCACTATATATGGTGTACTGTTCGTAATATCCAGTCTTGCTTTGCTGCCTGGAAATCTCCCCACTCTAGATTCTACATAGCTGATCTGAAGGAGCAGATGCTGATTTCAACAGCTGATAATTGAAACCAAGTACTATACTGGTATGTTATTCTAGTGGAGGCTCTGCATACCCACCAAGGCAATCAAGATAAATAGCTTTAAGGGACGGCACTGTCTATAGTATACGTGTGGCAGTTACAATAGGTCGATCCATACCCTGAATGCCGGTATTCACTTATTGAGCTATCATCAGACCTGCAGGTAGTGATAGACTGGTAGCCAGTATCGATATCTAGACTAAGTACCTAACATAAGGCAATTCCTACGCGGAGATGTTTAAAAGAAAGGATCCTTTCTCATGTCCAGAAATGCTGATCAACAGTAACTCGGGTAGGGCAGCAACAACAAGTCTAGAGTCACCATCTGTGAGAGAGAGAGCCCTGTTTGACGACAAATGGTCTCTGGTGTCACATCTCGTTTTCTTGGCAATAGCCTTCTACGGCGCCGGGAAGTTATACAGGGATGTCATGTTATGTTACACAGAAACACGTGTGGCTTATCCGTGCAGCAGCCAGTCTTGGGGCTAAGCAGCAGGATTACGGGTAAGAAGCCCTCTCTGGCGATCACGTTCTTTTTCTTTCACCGGTGGGCGCAGCTAGTATACGCTGAACGCCCTTGGCGTGCACCTGATCCTTTCATCTTTCAAAAGTCGGAGGTACTATTCAGCTACTTCGATGAGCTGAGACGTACCGTACTATACGACATGACGAGTCGGAGCCGTCAAATGCTTTCCCCCGTGGCTGGGGCCTTCGAATCCTTCCGTTCTCAGGGAGAAAGTGAGAATCGGGGCTAGCTATAGCCTGCATATGGAGGACGGAGAAATAAGAGAGCTAATAATATTGACATACCTCTATACATCAGTCACCAGGGCGGTGCTCAGCATCTATCCCGCAAGACAGCGGAGCCTTCCTTTTCTTTTCGCTGTTGCCTAAATATACGTAGATCTTTAGGAGAGATGAAGGGGGGGGGGCAGTGACTGAGAGGCTTTTCATCCCCCAAATTGGTAACATCTCCTTCCTCCCTTCCACGGCAGCAGCTGGGCTCGCAATGTAGCTAATCTCAAATAAGTCATGGGAGGCCTTGTCGTGTCCCTGACGATCAACGCGGCTAAGTGGATCGAAACCCATGTCCATATAAAAACTGGGGGAAACGGGGGGGTCTGAACACTATGAGCATGGGCAAAATAGAGGAGAAGCTCCGCGGATGGGCGGAGGCGGAAGCCGGGTCTCACAAGACGCCGAGGCCGTATATGTTTGCTTTGATGAGGACAATACTACTGATGACGAGTAAGAGAAGCTGCCATGGCAGCCAAGAAAGAATACATCAAAAATAGTGGCAGGACAAGACTCAGCAACGGAAATAGGGCGTGCCAAACAAAACAGGCATGGTAGGTTAGATGAAACAGACCAGTTTGCGACGTAAGCCCAAGGTGGCTCTGCAGAGCTCACAGCCGTAGGCTTGCTACAGTCGCTTTCGTATCTTGCCTAGTTGCAACCAGCCAAGACGATGGACAGATGTCAGATCATCATGGGGGCGGGAGTCAAGGCTTTGAGACCAGGATAACGGATCGACGTCGAGGTCTGATCGGGGGATGTATGTACATACAGGTATGGACTCCTTTCTGTGACGAGACAGGGCCTCTGTGTGTATGGAAACAAAAAAATGGGGCTTAAAAGCGGCACTGGAAAACACATGTAACGGTCTGTACACATTGAATGAAAGATATGAAATTACAGTATGTTTGGGCCTGGCCTGCGCTTTACCTGGCCGCGTCTCGACCGAAATCTCAGCTTGTCCGTCTGGTCAAAGCCTCACCGATGCTTGCTATGCGGACTCCATACCATCGGGAAAGTAGCTTCGACCTTAAGGAACCTTTTTTGCAGAAGCTATTGATCGGCGTCATCAGCTACCTTTCCTCGATAACTAATATTGCCTTCTGTGGAGATTAGAGATTGCTTGTTTGACGCCAAACACCTGAGGTGGTGGATAACATTATACAGGAACCTGGACGACCCACGAATGGTGATGTCCTTTAACTTCTACATCAGGTTTGTATAGAGTGGTGTACCCTGGTTTCAGAGACAGAATGTCCATCTTGCTAATTTTATTCTGTTGAGATTATAATGTCTGATTGGAGAACCCCTGGCGACGGTTCTAGAGCTCCCACCGGCCAGGTCTCGACCTGCATATACCTCTCAGTTGCCACACAAGATGAGGCTGCAGAACAGAATCTACTTGATCGACATTTCACGATCTAAAGTATGGTGTTTCGTCGGTGCTACCATTGCCTGACGAGTGTCTCAAATGGACGATATCGTGGGCGTTCTACAACTTCGTACGACTAAGGTACTTGAATAAAACAGGGACGGATCACCAGCCACACCCTGCGTATCGATACCCCTTTCCAGATCATAGCGATCGCCAACGTTATTTGATGCTAAGATGAAACGACCCAATAAGCTCATGTTTGGCCATCATGCCAGGTTGGCAGTCCTTCTACCCCTGATTAACGCAGGAGCTGGTATCACGGAGAAGGCTCGGGGGTATCTCGGGACCGGGGATTCTGCGTCTATGATTCTCGAAGCTTTGGAGCTTCACCGTCGGGTCTCACTTCGTTTCTAACCTTGTCCCTCACGAGGAATGGCATGACATGCGTTAGTTACCTTCCATGTCTCTCGGGGGCAAACCCCCGAAAATTGCTCTGTACAACGAATTTCAGACTGATGGCCCGATATGTGCTCCATACGCGAGTACATACATGATATGGCATACCCGCAGCGGGGCCGCGTGGTTTTCGTTCCTGCCAGGTTTCTGGAAGAAGAATAATGCCTCACGCCACTGCCGACCGCGGCGCGGGTCAGCCCTATGTGAAGCAGACGACGACGCTGTGGCTGGTATAGACAACGACACGACGTTCAACTACCAAAGCTTGTGCGCCGATGAGCCGAACGGCTATGTCACGTGGTCTCCCGATCCGATCTCGCCCGCAAACACGGACAGAACAGACAACATCAAAACCCAGCGTGCGCGGCCTCTGAGCGAGGAGACATCGCACGTTGATCGCATTTTAGAGGACTCCGTAGACTTGCAGAGCACGTCTCTTTCCCGCCCCCGCGTCGGTTCAGAACTTGAAGTCTTCGCGCTCCCGCGTCTGTCCCCACGCACCTTAGTCATCGAGATCCTCATCGTGCCCAGTCTTGCCTCTTTCAGTTATACCTTCCGAACCTGAGCCTGGACTCATCCGCGAACCGTTGAAGAGAGATCGGGAACGAGCATCGTGCACCATGGCGTCAGCGCACGGAGATCTCAGGCATCTGCTGCCCGGCACATACAAGCGTCTCATCGCGTCTTGGCTGGAGGAGGACTGCCCCAGCTTCGACTACGGTGGCTTTGTCGTGGGGGAGTCTGAGGGTGAGGCCCGTTTGCTTGGCAAGAGCAAGGTATGACGATGTTGGCATTCAAAGAAAGGAACGCAAAGCATGACTTTGTTGCAATTTATTTTTGATGCACATCCATTTTATAATGTATCCCGATCTATGTTGTGTTTCTATACCCATATGTTCATGCGCAGAGGGACATGAATCCATGATGTAATCTTCTTTCAAATGCTATGAATTCTTCTTTGCCAAACCAAGTTATGTATACTGGGGTCTTATTATGCTTTCGTTCATATTGTGTTTAGTTCTGCTTTCTTCTTTTTTGGCGTTTCTCCCATAGTCCTGCTGACATGTTGACCTGCGGGTTAGGGTGTGGTTGCCGGTGTCCCCTTTTTCGAGGAGGTCTTCTCGCAGTTGGGCTGCACGTAGGTCCCCCCATGGGAAATTTGGTTTATGCTCATCTTTTGGCCCTCCTCATAATCTACATGCTAGGAGAGAACAAATGCTAACGTCCTCCCAGTGTCGAGTGGCACGTCAAGGAAGGTGAGACCATCGAACCGGTCAAGCATTGCGCGACGGTCAGAGGTCCCATCCGGAAGATCCTCCTCGGTGAACGGGTGGCTCTGAACATCCTCGCCCGCTGCTCGGGCGTCGCAACCAAGAGCGCATCCCTGGTCAAGGCCCTCCGCTCGTACGGCTGGAATGGCACCCTCGCGGGAACCCGCAAGACGACTCCCGGCTTCCGCATCGTGGAGAAGTACGGCATCCTTGTCGGCGGCGCCGACCCGCACCGCCACGACCTCAGCTCCATGACCATGCTCAAGGACAACCACGTCTGGGCCTGCGCCAACAAGCACGGCGCGACCCAGTCGATCGAGTCCATCGCCGCAGCCATCCCGATGGCTGTCGAGGCTGCCAGGGCGGCCGGTGGCTTCGCGACAAAGATCGAGGTCGAGTGCCGCAGCATCGAGGAGGCCAACGCGGCCATCGCCTCCGGCGCGGACGTCATCATGCTCGACAACTTCACCGCCAACGGCGTGCGTGACGTGGCGCGGCGGCTGAAGCAGGAGTGGGCGGCCAAGGGCAAGCCGCCGGGTACGTTCCTGATCGAGGTCAGCGGCGGCTTGACCGAGAGCAACGTGGAGGCGTACGCGTGTCCGGACGTGGACATCCTCTCGACGAGCTCGATCCACCAGGGTACGGGCATCGTCGACTTCTCGCTCAAGGTGTCTTTGCGGTAGGATGAAGACTGAGCGAGACGAGCTAGAGCTATCCTGGACGGATAGGTTAGGTACCGTACAGCACACATGCAAAAAAAAGTACCTAATGTACATAGATACATACGATTAGCGATGGATATACGTCATGAATGAAGAAGGCAGTATTACAAATATGAATGTGAAGTTACGCTATGCTAAATGCCAACAATGAAAGCTCGAATCGTGCATACTTCCATTTAGACATGCAAATGATCCCCCAAATAAAGCCCCAAAGCAAAAGAGATTCCATATAATTATATAACACCTCAAGAGGAACAACGAACATCTCCAGAAGGTGGAATAGTATCTATCAAAAGAAAATCTCTAGCTAGCTAGACCCGTTGATTACAAGCACAGCACTACACATACGAATCAATAGATATAGCTCCTTCCTCCTTCCTCCTTCTCCTCCTCCACCGATTCCCAAACTTGATAAACTTGATAAACCTAACCGAAGAACAGGCAAGACCTGCATGCGCACTACTAAGGAACGCGCTTCGGTCGCCTATATACATATCATCCGGATTTCAGTCCAGCAGTCGTACTTCTAGTAGTGGTATGATCTATGTCTATGACTATGACTATGACATTGGATGGATAAGATAACTATATATGACTGAGTATACTATACACTATTAATGCGATATGAGATAGATACACATGTTTGAGTCTGAGTGGGTGAGTAGGGAGTGAGGAGGCACATTTATTTGTTATTTTTTTTCTTTTAGTCTCTTCCCCTTTTTTTTCTTCTCTTTCTCTTTCTTGATCTCAACTATATGACCACATTATATTGGGTTATTTATTATCCATTTATACTTATATTATATATAGTACATGTACAAGCAAAGCAAGGCAAGGCCTAATTATCTATTACTGTTGTTATTATCCATTTATTCAGTTTATTGATGTTCATCTATCTATCTATCCAGCTAGGTAGATTGGTAGCTAGCTAGCTTATCGAGATGGGTACCTCTTTTCTCTCTCTCTCTCTCTCTCTCTCTCTCTATATATTCCTCCCTCAAATATACCTTGATGTACATCCAGTACATACACATATCTTCCTAGATATCCTAGATTAGATACCCAAGGTAGTCAGTCGGCAACAGACAGACAGACAGCCCTAGGAGACGATACTAATAGAATAGAATATGGACCAAAGATAAAGGAGAACACCAACACCAATCGATCCTGATTAAAAGTTCTAGGCTTTCTAAGTCTACCTTTATTTATAGAGAGAGAAAGGTATCGAGGCAGTCTCAACTGAAATGGAACTCGAGGGATAAATAATAAATAGTATTATACTTTCTAATATGGTAATGTACAGTCCAAAAGACAGTATCTCCCAGGGCTACCAACAGGAGAAATTGCATACATAGAAACCCAACTACTACTACACGCATTACATTTACTTCACCAGAGACGGCAGGAAAGAGAGAAATAAAACTGGAATATAGGCCAAAACTTCATTCATTAATATTCATGTCAAGGGAATATATTATACCAGGTATATTCATAACTCTACCATAACATACCCTACTCTAACCTACCGTAGCCGCATAATAAGCAAATAGAATAAAAATAAAATAAATAGCAGGAACCTTGACGTCGGCTTGGTTCTCATCATCTCAATCATTATTCAACCTAGGCGTCACATCACGTCACGTCACATCACATCACATGCGTCAATTCAATCAATCGGTAAGCGAGAAACCAACAATCCGTTGTCATGAGAAGGTCCAAAATGTAAAGGAGAATAAGCAACGCCTTCTTATTCAAAAAGAAGAAAGGAAAAAAAAAGAAAACCAAGACAAATGAGATGTAGAAAGTCTAAACAAAATGAACTCAAGGGGAGAAAGAAGAAAAGGAAGAAAAGTGGAAGCGGGTTGGTAATGCGCGAGAAAAGAAGGAAAAAAGGAAAGAAGAGGATTTCGAGTTTTGCGGTCGAAGATCAAGCCAAACCTAGGCCCGAGGTTAAGTGGACAATCGTAAGGGTGGGTCATCACAAACGTAGAGACGCAAGGTGGAAATAATCAAGGAAGACCAAAACCGGAATCAAAGAATCTCATAAAGTAAACTCTCAATTCAAAACGCCAAAAGGGTATATATATATTTTTTGCTCCTGAAAACACTAAACAAGCTAGAGGACCACCGCTCACACCTCAATATCGACCGTAATCCCCTCCACCCCATCCGAGCTCTCATCCTCATCTCGACGGTACCCATAATCACTATCACGGCTCTCCGCCATTGAGATGCGCTTCCTCTCATCAGTATCATCCTCAGAGGATCGGAGATTCTGCCCTCTGCTTCTAGACCGGGTGTGACTTCTGGCACGCTGGGCCGCGGCTGCAGCTTCTCTCCGCATGCGTTCCCTCTCCAGCTGGGCTCGGAGTTCCTCGTTCTTCGCGCTTCGCTCTTCGAGCCGCTTACGAGCCTCGTTGCGATCAAGCAGACGCGCCTCCCGCTCAGCCTTCAATCTGCGCTCCAGCTCGCGAAGACGCTGGATCCACTTCTCCTGATTGGGTTCGTTGGCACCGTGTCCCTGCTGAGAGTTGGAGGGATTCGACACCGCCCCAGCGCTATTGACCAGCGTCGTACCCGACAAGTTAGACGGTTGAGGGATTCCCGTTGCGCTTCGTGTCAAGCTTCTATCTGAGCGGGATGCCGGTTGACTTCCATTCCCGGAGCCGCTTTCGACCGTCGAGGTGGAATTATGACGGACCAACGACGATGCTGCGTTGTTACCTGGGCTCCTCATTGAGTTACGAGCAGCCACGCGCTCTGGGCCTTGTCCCACTTGAGCAGTTGCGGCCACAGCTGCTGCGGATGCTGAGACACGAGCTCTCGAGTTCGACTGAAGCAAGTTGAGTTCTGCTTTCAGAAGCCTGTTCTCGCCTCTGAGCTTGGCGATCTCCGGTGATGAGGTGAGGGAAGAGGAGGTTCTCTTGTGCTGGTTGGTCCGCAGATTCTTTACCGCTTCTTCCAGACGGTCAAGCCTCTTGAGCTTTAGACTAAGGTTGTGCTCGAGAGTCTGATACTGCTTGGTCAGATCACGTTCAACAGCCTTGATGCGAGACTTGAAACCAGCGATCAGGTTCTCCACAGTCTTAACTGCTAGGAGAAGGTTGCGGCTGAACCCAGGCCAGAAGAGAATATTGCCGATAACCTCCTGGCTGGGCAGGTTGCCGTTGATCAGACTATTCGAGTGCGCCCAATCAGGACCGCACATGGCTGACAGACGCTTCCAGATAGTGAGGAACATCGCATTCCGCTCGCTGAGCTGGTCCTTGTACTGCTGCTCAAGGTTCCCGTACCGCTTGCGATCCTGGTTCCTGGCAGCCTCGAGGTCTGAAATCCGCGAGTTATTTTGCGTCAAAGTCCGTGACGCCTGCTGGTGGGACTTGAGGGCCTGCTCAAACGAGTGCTTGTCAGCACGGCGAGCCTGTCGTTCACGCTCCAGGAGGTCAGCCAGCTTGCGAGATTCCAATCCATGACTCTCCAGGAGAGCTTCCCGGTTCTTCAAGAGCGATTCCCGCTCGTCGAGCTTTGACCGGGTGCTTTCAAGCTCCAGCGCAGTCGACTCCAGCTCCTTCTGGAGCTTCACAATGTTGTTCAGGAGACTAGATCTGGTGCCATTCAGATCACCAAGGGCCTCACGGAGACCATCCTCCAGCTCAGTGAGCCGCTCCTTCCAAGTCGTTGCCTCAATCTCCCTAGCAGAGAGGTTCTTCTTAAGCTTCCTGACCTCCTCCTTGGCGGCAGTAGCCTCCCGGTTCAACTCGTTCATCATCCGCTGGACCTCCTGTTTCTCCTTGCTTCCGACAACCTCTCGCTGGTGTCTCTCTTCAGCGAGACGGTGCTCCAGCTCCCTGGTCTTTTCCTTCTCGCTCTGGAGATTCATGTGAGTCGTCTTCAGCTCGGATTCCAAATCACCAATCTTGATCTTATCGCCATCCTGCTCTTCGCGGAGGAACGCGATCTCGTTCTGGCTCGACTCCAGCTGAACGGTGAGTCTCTGGACCTTGTTGTTCGCCTCGAAGAGGCTCTTCTCCAGCGACTCAATTTCTCTATTGGCGTCATCCAGTTCCTGCTGCACAGACTTGTACTTCTGCAGGTTGCTCTGTGCATCTTCCTCGAGCCTGATTATGCCCTCACTTGCGGAGCGCATCTCCGCCTGCAATGCATTGAGATTCTCCTCTTGGCTCCTCAGTTGCGCTTGCAGGTGCTGGCACTCCTCGATCTTCTGATCTAGCTCCTCTCCAAGGGCGTCTATTTCCGCCTGGGCTTCCGCTTTCAGCTCCTGCAGGGCAATCTCGCGCTCCTCGGCAACCTGGAAAGCATGGTCACGTTCCTGCGACAGTGTCTGTATCTCCTCCTCAGCCTGCTCAACGTCGGCTTGGTATGCCTTGTCGAGGGTCTCCAGTTCGCTCATGTACTCGTCAAGCTGAGCCCTGATATTATGGTTCTCCAGTTTCAGAGCAGATACCTGGTCACGCAGCTCCCCGTTTTTAATCTCCAGATTCTCACGCTCTGTGTCGTTCGTCGAACCTCTCATTCCGTCGCTGACGCGAGAAGGAGAATGGGCGCGGGACGCTGAGCGTTCGAAAATACTGTCACCGGCGACGGACCGGCTGCCATCACGGCGCTGGCCGAGCTTCAGTTCCTCAATTTCCTGGTAAAGCCGCTCCTTTTCACGGTTTCGAGACGTAAGCATGGAAGTCTGAGCGCTGACTTCTCGTCGCAGCTCCGCGTTCTCTTGTTTCAGAAGCTCCAATTCCACAAGAGTGTTGCTCGAGGAGCTGCCAATGGCCGTCCGGTCGAAATGTGGTTCGGAAGCCGTCGAATGTGAGAAAGCAGAACCCAACCGGCCGCGTCGTCCTGCGCGACCTGAACCCATTTCAGTCTTCATCTGCAGAATCTCATCTCTGAGTCTCCTGTTCTCCTCTTCCGCCTGCTCACGGGCAGCAGTCTCCGCATCGAGCATGTCCTTCCACATATCCTGTAATGTAGCATAAGCACCGTAGCAGCGAAAAAGGAACGTAAAAGCCGCAGACTTACCCTCTCCTCTCTGGCACCCGCCTCAGAACCAATTGGCCTGCCATCTCCCAGCGCCTTGACCATCTCCGCGAGTCTCCTCTTCTCGCTTTCTCTTGCAATGCTCTCCGATCTCAGCCGCTCTATCTCCACTTCGTATTGCTCCATCCTCTCCCTGAGGTAGAGGAGTTCTTCTTCGTCTGGTGGATGGCGATCTTCGTCGTCGGAGCCTTCAGGATCATTATTGACAATGGACTCCTTGTCCGACGGCTGCTCACGATCCTTGAGCTGTTTCTCCAGGTCACGAACTTTTCTTCTCAGATGCTGGTTATCTTTCTGCAGCTTTAACTTATCCGACTTGAGCTCGACATTTTCGGATATCATCTCCTTGATGCCTTCCTCGGAGCGCTTGTTTAGTGCCTCGTTGAGAAAGTGGATCCTCATCTTCAAATCGAAGTTTTCCTTCGACAAACGATCAATCGTACTGCTCTGCTCCTTGAGGGTCATACTCCTGCCACTCCTTCCGAAGCCAGGCGTAGGTGCTCCCGGATGCTTCTCAGGAGACACTCCTTGGCCATGGCTGTCACGGAACTGCCGCGCAATGGTGCCAGGAACCTGTATGTCTCTGACATGTTCTGCAATAGCGCTGTCCGTCGGGAAAGGTGCATCTCCAGGGGGTTTCGCCTTGGGCGTCACCGGCGCTGCTTCCTCCAACTTTGCTACTTTTTGCGATGACGTTGTTGGGCGTGATTGAGAGGCTCCTCCTCCCTCCTCGTCGAGGGTATGTAGGCCGGTTTCGGTGGTTCCGCTACTGTTGTTCCGCTTCTCAAGCAGGTTTTCGTCGCTGTACCCGGATATGCCCGATGCCATGCTACCCAAGCTGATCGTTCTGGCCAAATCCTGTCTTCTGGTGCTATCTCCATGGCCGGGAACAGCACCCCCGGACTGAAGCGCATAATCCGCCCCAAGCGTCATATGCGTAGCATCGGTGTTGTCGCTGGCGACGGAGGAGGCGGAGAAGCGATGGCTCGATTGCCGGCTGTTCAGGTACTTGGGCCTCTTCCTTTTCTCCGCGAGGGATCCTGAGCTGCTGATAGTAATATCTCCTTCACCAGCGTGTTCATGGAATAACCTAGAGTCCGACTGAGCGGGTGACACACTCCGCGCTAGCGTTCTACCGTCATCCACACCTAAGCGAGAAGATCTGTCGTTCTCCTGCTCTTGTGGCCGTTCGTTAGTATTAGTAGATTTCGACGACGTAGATAGCACCCTGGAAACGGTTCTGGCTGCTGCGGCCGCCGTAGGTGATGAAGAAATTGTCTCCAACGACGAAGTATTACCCTCTTCCTGATCATGGTGAACAGCCGGCGTGGCATCCGGGTCCATAACCGTATTATTCGCTTGGTTCTCGGGAGGTGTCTGTAGGCGCTGCTCCTGGTTTGCGGCTGGCGCCTTAGATGTATCATTCCGTGTGAAAGGCGACACCTGCGACCCGTCCGTCTGGTTCTCGCCCGGGGCCACACCGACCAGATACGTATCGTCCGCACCTGTATTAGGACCCTCCGCGTCGATCCCGATCGTCGAAGGCTCCGGCAGGAAGCTCGACTCCATGTCCATCAGCTTCCTCCGCATCTCCTTCTCCTCGATGAGGGTCTGGTTGTTATGTCGGTCGTGATCGTGATCGTTATCGTTGTCTTCTTCACTGGATGGAGGAGGGAGGAAACTGCTCTCGTCGCGATCGGGTGGAGGAAGCGATACGGAGGAGTTATCCTCGTGATGTTCGTGGTGGTGTGACTCCTGGATGGTGGGCAAAGGGTCACCGCCCATCTTCACCGCCGTCAATTGTGTCCCTTCCTCTTTCGTGCTCTCGTAGCTATCATTGTTGTGGTAGTTGTTGCTATTGCTGTTGCTGTTGTTGTTGTTGTGCTCCCCCAGCCCGTCGTCCCCCGCCATCTTTCTTCTGTCGTCGCCAGGCGAGGAAAGGTCGTTCCCGCTCTCCGTGTCGAAGCCGTCAGGCACACGGGATGGAACAGGGCCAGGTGCAATAATATCTGTCGTTTCCAGAGCCGCAGTCTCGAACGGGCCGTCGTCAGGATCCTCCTCGTTCGATGGTGACTCTGGCGCCGCAGGGCTGGGCTGTTCTTGGTCAGTCGACAAGGTGACGGAGGCAGCTCCTACTGAGCCTAGGCGCCGTTTAGTCTTTCTCCGCATGCGGATCCAGCCTGAGCGTCCGCGGGCGTTAGCGTCAGCACTTTGCGCCTGATGGTTCGGGCTTGCAGCCTTAGCAGTGTCGGTCCCGTGCGGGCTGCTCGGACTCGGTGACTGAGGATTGAGCACGTCTGCTCATTGTCCAGAACGCGCTGCGGTAGATGATGTTGCACAGTAGGGCGGCTCTGCTGGCGTTCCTGGTCCAGTCGTGCTCGCCCACTGGCTCGCGCCCGCCCTGGCAGGAGACGCCCAATCACGCCCCTGCTTATGCCCACAGCCCCGGCACCGCGACCCGGACAACTCACACGGCCCCGTCGCCGGGTTCCACCAAATGCCACGCGGCTTTGCGCCGTATTTACATCGTCTGTCTACACCGTACTGCATGCGGGAGCACCAGGTCCGTTATAATCACCCCATGCAAAATGCCCTCATGGCTATCTGTCAACGTCAAACCGGAATATTACAAATTCATTTAGCATCTATTAGCCTGGTACGCCGTATAGTACATAAAAACCACCATGATATCCGTCAGATGTTTTCATCAGGTTGGAAGAAAAGGCATCAAAGGAGAAAGTAACAAACTTGAAGCCTGGGGTCGTCGGAACGCGAACCGGCAGTATATCAGACACAGGTGAATGAAATTCGAGAATGGCTTTTCAGGAATGGGACCACGCAAGTAAAGGGGGAGACGCCGTGATGCGCTGAAACCATGTACATACAAAAAAGGTCTGAGTATAGAACAGTGCACAGTGATGCTAAGGGATTTGTTGAAAACGCTCGACATTCCCCAACACAGAAAATATGTACGGAGCGGGTATTGTAGCGATCCGAAAAGCATTTCGCTACCGCTGTGGTAACTTGTGTCCACCAGTGTGGACTCTCCGGGATTATTAATGGGATCGATATGCGGCGTAGTCGAAAAAGTAGGGTCGTGATCATAGAGAGCATTATCCCCCGCCACTAGACGGAGACACTTGCAGCACGCTCTTTTTCGACCGGAGGATCTTCAGCAGATTGGTCGTTATTATTATTGTTGTTGTTGTTGTTGTCATTGTCATCTCGTGAGGCATAGATTTTCTCCTTCTGGTTCTGTGCCCCTTGCAAGGCATCGATGTATGTGCGGAATTTGACGATTTCCCGCAGAAGGTACGACGATTTGCGCTCCCAGTTCGCCATTGCCTTCGCCGCGTTAGGGTGCCGCGGAGAGAAGGCAAGGACCATGGCCGGTCTGAGATCATTGTGCTTCTGCAACTCAGTCTCCACGCTTTTAACGTAGTTTCTGAGTGCCTGGAGCTGTTCAGCCTCCGGAAGGTTTGAGGCCACCATGCTTTGCTGAGGTGGAGTCCAGTCGCTGATCACCACCCTGTCCGCCGGGAGTTGGGGTCTCACTGCACCTCCCTGGTCTATTGAACTCCTAATGGAGCTTTGAATACTGGGCCGCGCCGCCCCGGCTGACGAAGGCGGAGATCTGGACTCAGTATGAACCAAAGCATTGTTGATGACTGCATCGCTCCAGCCGTATTCAATGTTGCTGACACCCCCTATGAGCGGCTCCTTGGACAGTCTTGCACTCCAATAGTTTGCCGTTGAGACCCATTCCTTCACGACCTCTGCGGTACCCGCCTGGAATAGGTGTACGGCACCCGTTGGTAGGCTGAGAGCGAACACATGCGGCCTGGACTTGGAGTACCCAGGCGGTGGGAGAGTACTGGCGATGGTCTGCCGAAGTAGAAACTTCCATATCTCTTCCGCATTCTCCGTCCAGTTACCTCCTCCAACCACGATACCGCCGTTCTGACGCTGCTTTTTCTGCCGCCCTGACTTGGACGAGTTGAAGGAGAAGAGGCGCATCCAGCCCTGTTGGATGACAGCAAAGCACTCGCTCCAATTGCGATCTTTCGCTCTCTTATCGACAGCGTCGAGGTGGTGCTTATGCTTCAAACTGCCTTCCTTGGCCCAAGGTGGCCCAGCAAGTTCCAGCATCTCATCGTCAAGGAGAGGCGCGTTCCGAGCCGGCTCCTCCCCGCTCATTATGGACGCAGAATCCTCACGAATGATGGCCTGACTTAAGGCGTTGGCAAAGCCAATAGATTGCTGGTAATCACCCCGTCCATATTCCGAACCGAAGGAATCTACAGACATCGAGGTCAGCGTCTTCCCCAACGAGTGTTTGCTCCACGTGCTTGACGCGGAGGGGCTCCAAATAGGAGACCCTTCGTCCAGACTGGTACGGCTGGACGCTATAGCCACATTAGAACCAGGATAAAGTCTGGCCCGCGAACGCGGCTTGGATGAGTAGCGGGCAGTCGCATAGCGAGAGTCAGCAGAGCGGCCTCGCGGATAGACGTCAGAACCGCTCTTACTGAGCGTGCTGGGGGTCCTGCGAAGCCCATAACCCAGATGTTGGTTGGACGGGTGGTTGGATTCTTCACTTTCGCCCGCAGCATCGTACAGCGGGAGTCTTTCCTTCTGGATCGAATTGTAGAAATTTTTGAGCACTGTTTCAACTTGCGCTTCCCATGCCCTCATCGTTCCATGGAAAGGTGTGTTGACCAGTGGTCCAGAATCGCCATCGGAATCGGTAACGGCTCTGCCCAAATGAGGTCGCTCTGGCGGTTTGAGTGACATCCTGTTGGAGTGACCCGGTTCCGCCGAGCCATGTCCAGAGTCGCCCATGGCAAACGTTCGAGAGAGAGCTGTATCAGAAATATTGACCGGGAACTTAGATTTGCTAGTCCGGACAGTCTCAAAAGCGTCCGGGGCTGCATCAGCGGCTACTCTGTGGATCGTAGGCATTGTATTCCGGACAAATTGATTCTTCGTCATCTTCTGCTCGATGTCTGCAAGATGAAGATCGGTGTTCAACAGAAGGAGAGAGTAACAGATCGTATGGACGACATCTAGCAACGGTTAGAAGGAGAGGAGAAAAGAAAACTGAGTTTATGCGGATTTGCTTACCCGTAGCTTTGAAACCATGGTTCGGATTGCATTCGCACCACCTTTTCGAGAAGGCATCCAGGACTCTGTCAACTTGCTGCGTCTCGCCCTTCAGTGCAATCCGGGTGCAGAGGCTTCGCATGGCCGCGAGGATGTTCATATTAGACCAGTCAAAGAACTCCATATAGGCCTTCCGGACCTTAGCGCAATCAGGATTGCCAAGCCAGGCAGCAGCCGGTTCTTTGCCTACGAACAGGATTTCACGCTCAAAGATTTTGCGAGCCTGTTCCCTATCTTCCTCACTTGGTCCGTCATCAGCCTCATCATTGGCAGAGTCAATATTGGCCTCTGCAGTCTCGCTTGAATCCGTGTTCTGTTTCGATTTGAGTTCCTCATCAGGAATTATAGGAGTGGTAGATGCAGTGCGATAGTGTGACACATCCGAATTAGAAGCCTTGGGGGACTCAGGGACACCTTCAATTGGCAGGGATGTGGATGCCTTGCTGGACTCATCCAGGTGCTCTTCAGATGAGGCCAAATCAAGCCAGCCGTTTCCTTCCCGTTCCACTTTGCTCTTCAGAGGGAGCCTCTCCGTGGAAGATTCAGCAGGAGCCGAGCCCCTCCGAAGCTTGCTGTCCGCAACGGGCGGCGATGGAGAGGATTTCTCCTTCTCATGTGATGGCAGGCGTAAAGAACCAGATGAAAGACCTGTCCTAGAGTGGCTCTTATTTGTCCCGTGTGGGAGATCGCTGTTGATGAATAACTCCTGAGCTTCATCCAACGACATCTTTTGCATGTGGCCAGGAGCCTCTGGACTGGTCTTCGGTCGTCGAGACTTGTCGATGGACAAACGAGCGGTAGAAAGTTTATTGCTCGATTTGCTGCTAGGATCCTCGTTCCCACTGCTATCCGCGAGGAATGAGTCCTCATGATCCTTTGAGCCTGCATTAAGATTAAGATTGTACTTCGGTCTTAGCACATCATTTATGGCCAGGCCACTTTCCCTCCTCTGTTGTTGAGGTGAGCCAACCGAGGACTCTTCAGCAGGCGAAGTGGGGAGATCCTGCGCTCGTTCACCACTTCGTATATTGTCGTTTGCCTCGTCAGCGGTAAAGCTTCGATATTCCTTAGAGTCAGGAGGGAAGAGTGGTGACATGGCGCTCCCAAGGTAGGGCTTCATAACACTCCTTAGACTGGTCACTGGGCTCGGTTCCGGCCTGAACTGGTCCAAGGGCCTCAAGCCGCCCGACTGTTGAGGGAGCATAATGGGAGGGGGGACATGATCGGCAACTGACTTCTTCCGCCGACGGAAGAAGGAAGGCTTCTTGTTCACGACAGGCAGGCTGTCGCGGGTTGGAGTACCGCTCCCTGCAGGGCTTTGTTTCGGTGCCTGCTTCCATGGCTTCGGGGTTGCAATAGCCGTATTGTGTTCATCCACCCGCGTGTACGGCGATTCGCCCATGGTTTGGTAATCAGTATGTGCTGGCGACGAGTTCTTTGAAGACCCAAACACACGCCGGAAAAAGCCAGGACGCTCCTTAGTAGTAGGTGGTGAGTCCATCGTGGGTAAGAGTGGCTTGTTGAATGATATGGTTGGGCTGGGTGCAGACGGGTCAGAGGCGTACGATGGCATGGGTGGTGGAAGATTGCGACCACTTTCCCGTAAATTCTTGGAGTCATTGTCGTTACCCCTGACACTTGCAGTTCCCAAGGTCTCCGGACGACCTTTCTTAGTCTGTGTACTTTTGGCAGATTTATTGCTGTTTTTACGAGACAAGGCTGGAGTCGTCGGTGGTGGAAAATTCTGCACTCCTGGGTAGTCACTGTCGGAATGCTTTCGCGGTCCTGCGGGCACGGTTGGCATGGGGGCTGCATCTATGTCGTCGGGCAACATGCCCTGAGCAGCCATTGGGTCCGAGAAAGGGAAAAAGGAAGCTCTGGAACCGTAGTCGAAGCTGGCTGACCTCCTCTCAACTCCTGTACCAGCTCGACTGCCCGCAATCATCTGCCCAAAGTCGTCGCTGGAGGAGGTACTGCTTTTGCTACCTCTTCGTCCAAAGAATGAGCGGGCCCCGTGAGACGTCCCAGGGCCTGAAGCCGGCTGAGAATCATAGATCCTGTTCCGAGTACCTAGTCCATCATTGCCGCCAGCACTATTGATCCGGTGCAAGGGCTGGAAGTTGGAACTGCTGTTACTCCGGTGTCCTCTGGTTGACCGACCGGAGTAGTGACCCGGATTCTCCTCGGGCTGGAAGTCGGCATCAGATGATAGAGACGATGAGAATGTATGGCCTCGGCTCCGACCCTGCGTGGAGTACCGAAAACCGTTATTGTATGAATCGGAATCCGATGTAGAGCCAAAGAGGCGAGAGTCGTCGAGGAACGATGAACGGGCCGCGGCGAATTGGTCCAGGGACAGGAGCATGTTATCCACGACCGAAGTCCGCGTGATATGCTTCGGGGAGAGGGAAAGATCATGAGGATCAGGTTCGCTTCCGGAATCGTTACCCTTGGTATTGTCCGTCGGGGTTATGTCGTCGAGGAAGGTCTCCCGCGTGGGGGGCTGCAGGGTAAGTTCCGCATTTGAGGATTTGCGCTGGCCACCCTGGGAGGGAGGGGTTCGAGGAGGAGAATCGTTCGTGTAAGAATCATGCTGCTGCTGTTGGGATATCTTTGGGTTGGTCGATTGTGTATTTCGGTTCTTGGACGACCGCTGGGAGCTCTCGAAGACCATGGCGTCGACGAAAGGCGGAGATTAGGTATTGTGGAAACCTCGAATATGACGCAGGAATCTAGGAAACACTGCCATTCAAACTCAAATCCACTGCATATGTGTTTTTTCCCCGAGAGAGGACGGACTGTGACCAGCACAATCGCCGGCAAGTCCGGTAGGAGCTCGTTGAGGGATGCTGAAGGTGCTCGAGCTAGGATTGGACAAACACTGAGGGCGTAAAGATCGCACGGGTCATCGCATGGCCGGATGGATTTTAAAGTCGTAGACAGAAGTCGACGAGCGTTGTGAATATCGACGACAAGGCTGTGTAGGGCCAATTGACCCGTGGTGAGCGAGAAGCAGGACGTGGAGAGCAGACGGAGACGTTGAGCACGGAGGCTGCAGCCGGCAACTTTTGAAACCGGGACGTCGTTCTGGGGCTTCCGGGCTTCTTGGGGCGTTCTAAGATGACACGACGAGGCCGAAATAGCAGACCAGAGACGCCACTAAGCGTGCTTAGACTTGATGGAGCGTCGAGGACAAGACGATCGGGGCGCAAGGGGAACGCATCCACGTTGCTGTTCAGGGGCTCCCAGAAGCCAAGACGGTCCGACCGCCCGCCTGTCAGCGCTCCGACCGCCCGCCCTCGCCCGACTGCTCACATCTTCCATCCTCCCTCTCCATCCCAGCCAGCCGGTTGTGTTCGAAGATCTTACGCCTAGTCATACTATAGCCTGCTGCTGGGATTGCCATCCAGGAGAGTGGACTTGTCAACGACATGCGCGTGGATCGGACGATCATCGCGTGAGAGACGGCGCATGGACCACCTCGCAACCCACCAGCCATGGACTTTGTCTCTTTTCTCTAGGAAGGAATGGGAATTTCTCCTTTTCTGCATCCTGCGTGAGTGTACATGTGCGGAGAACAGAGCATGGTTATCGTCTTCGTTGACAGTATGCAGTCAGGTTTATCTCGATGATCCCGATACACGCCCTCTACGGTCCTACCATACAAAGAGCGAGCGTGGCGCGCGGGGTTTGCCCCCCGGTGGAGACAGAAGTTCCACAGGAACCTGGAGTGTACCAGGTTGCAGCGATCACCGTCTCCTAAATACAACTAACTCTCCGTCTAGCACAACATTGATATCACCAAGAACGTCTCTCACGCTGTCAGATGATACTCGAGCTATCAATGACACGGCGATCCCTAAGTGCGCTTTTTTAATTTAAAATTTCAGAATACTACTAGTCTGCAGGGCTTTCGGGTACTTTGTCCGCGCTCCTTGCGTTCTTGAGCTGGGCTATTGGATGGTGCGCTCTCTTGATATGTGCTCGCCAGTTTTGACTACCCCTCAACGCACGATGCAGGAGTTTGGAAGCCTACCCTCCATCCAGCACACCTGCTCTTGACATGTCGTCTCATTGCGTAGTATCTCAGTTTGCGGCCTAACGTGAGGCTGAGCCGCTGAAAGACTAATAGCTTGAGAGGCTGAGGTCGCTAGTGGAACGAGATGCCTTTCCCCTCCAAATCTTTATGGTTTAAGATGAATTAGAGAAAAGTAGCGCCTAGTGGGCCTACCCCGCTGCGTAGAGTTTCCAGTGCTACTCCGATTGATATTTCTAAGCCTGTCCTAATCGGAACAGACCGACATCGAATGGCTCAACAAGGGGTCTTGCCAGCAGGTAGCTGTCTGGAAACAGGATACCAGAACATGATTAACAAATAAGGTCCCTCTCTTCCCATTACGTAGGTGACTAACTAACGCATCATGGCTGAATTGAGCATGTAGTTCTACTCAAGTTGTTGGCTTGGTTCGTTCGGATCCCGACGATACTTCATCTCTCCAGCGGCTCAGCCCCGACAAGGGCCTGGCCTGTGCACCAAGTATCCCAACTCATTGCATATGGATTCCATCCCGAGATACCTATCCGAGCAGAGTTGCATCCGAGTTTTGAGTGCATGAAAGTTAATTATTAACCCGAACCGAAGCCTGAATGGCAATAATAATATGGGTCTTCGAAAAGGCACACAAAGTCGATGTCACGCTCTCAACCAATCAACCGGCCAAGACTCAAGTCTTGCAAGAAAGAGTCCCTCAGCTGTCAGCAAGCTGAACTAACCTGTTTGATAAATGAGATTACTGCATCGATGAAGTTGAGTTTGCTAATCAGGGACTTTCACCTCTATTTATGGCGTCTTTTCAGCATCCATGCGGTCCTTATTGTTTGCCAAAATACTGTGTACTACGCCGTAAGCCTGTAGCTGTATGTATGTAGGCACTGTATGTACAGTACGAAGTAACACAAGGGTTGCAAGACTCGGAGATTTCGAATTCCATGCAGTACTACCAAATGAGTATTCTAATTTAACCTAGACATCGCATACTCTTGGCGAGAAGGTGCTTATATCAATACCATCCCGACCATCAGCGTGTAGTAGAATTCGCATTAGGACGGTCTAGCTCTAGCTGTGGCGTTTTGACGCCTTGATTAGGTTACGTTATATATGCGTCTATTGGCAGATTATGTACGGAGGGATTCTTCCATAAATCATAAGTCCTTACGCTACCTGGCAACTCTTGCTGTATGGAATTCCATCCAGCGTTTCTTCTGCTAATTATTATGAATCCTAAGATATACACACGTACAGCACGCGCGAACATTGTTTGATGGTTTAAATAGACAGCTTCATCATACACCTGTATAGTATGTACGTAAATCAATAACTAAACCGCTATGTTATCGACGACCCTTAAGATCATAGGAGTGTCAGATTTAAGCCGGAGTATAAAAACAGGATGCTATATTAACGGTGCATGGATATTGATAGATTGTAATTTCCTATGAGTTCGGGATAATAATAACGATGATAATTATTATAGCATCAACCCCGATAGGCACCCCGAACCACCACACCGGAACTGAAACCTCCTGGGTTTTAGGTACCGATCTATTGCCTTGGGACTGGATCCATGTGGATATGGGTCTGCCCATGTAAGCGTAAAGGGCTCTGGGTAGGTGAACCAAAGTTTGTTGTAATTCCTAGTAGTCTGGAGTAACGCGGCCATTTTCCTTCTATACTTAACGGTTTATCTCCGTCTCTGCTCTATAATGACCCGAAAAGAAAGGATTTGAATAAGTGGCATTTACTGTGAATATTTCCAAGTTATTTTGGACTATACTTGATTGCATACAGTGTGCACTTACAGTCTAAGCTGCAACCAGGAACGACCTAAACACAGATACGAGTATGGAGTTGTATACGAACAAGAAAAGCGACAAAAGCGAAGAAACTAAGCCCCGTAGGTTCTTTCTATTGAAAATGCGTTGCCCTCTTGCCTGCTTGGTGATGGCTGTGAGCTGCTGCTGCTTTTGTTACGAAAATACTCGCTTAAGGAACCTACAGGAGTCTGCACGCCCCAGGATTCTACTTTACACCCTGCCCCTCATCCTCCTTTGACGTCGACGCGGTCCTTTCACTTTGGCATGCTTGTACTTATCATCAACTTTAGACATGATATCTACCTCTCAAGTGCCAACTTGGATCCCCTGGAGATGGTATTCCGCCGTTGGATCGCATCTTCTCATCTTCGTCAAATCCAATAAGGCCATCAATGATCAGCATTGATGCCTTCATTGCCAGCACTAAAGATACCACAGCCTTGCATTTCGCGTCTTTTGCTTTTCAGCCTTGCCTTCCCACCATCTAACACATCACACTGCCAACATCTTGACAGCATTTCTCAAAAACATCCTTCTTGAAGATACATCAATCGATCTACATTGATTAGGCCTCCAGCTCTTGATGACATTCTTCCCAAGCGGTAAAGATTGCACTTCAACACCAGCCCGCATCTAAAAGCTCCCCCGAATTGTCCGTGACACTAAAATTTCTCGAAATGTCTGCCGCCCGAAAAAAAACCTCTCACATGACGACTATACTGTCGGATGGATCTGCGCTCTGCCACTGGATATGGCTGCTGCGAAGGCCATGCTTGACAAGACCCACCCTGGATTATCGCAGCCACCACACGATCACAACACCTATACTGTTGGAGAAATTTGTGGCCATAATGTGGTTATTGCATGTTTGCCATCTGGTGTCTATGGTACCATATCAGCTGCTACAGTAGCCACATATATGCTATCTTCATTCCCTGCAATTCGGTTTGGGTTGGTGGTAGGGATTGGGGGTGGTGTACCTACCAAAGCCGATATCCGACTGGGAGATGTTGTGGTCAGCCAGCCAAGCGGCGCCTTTGGGGGCGTAGTGCAATATGACTACGGCAAGACAATTAATGATGGCCAATTTCAGCGAACTGGAGCGCTCAATAAGCCTCCTCAAGTACTCTTAACGGCATCTGCGAAATTACAATCAAACCATTTGATGGAACCAACTTGGATCCCAGAATTCCTTTCTGAGACGATGACAAAATTCCCAAAAATCATCATCTCACGCATCAGGGCCGAACAACTGGATCAACGCTTCGAAGCAGACTATGACCACATAGAACTAGAGGATACATGTCAACACTGTGACAAAAGCAGACTGATAGCTCGACCAAGCCGGCTAACTGATGATACAAAATTCACTATGGTCTGGTCGCATCTGGGAATCAGGTAATGAAGCATGGAAAGACAAGAGACCAACTAGCACAAAAGCTTGGCATTATTGTTCTGAGATGGAAGCAGCGGGGCTAATGGATATTTTCCCCTGTTTTGTCATTCGAGGAATCTGACTATTCTGATTCGCATAAGAATAAGCAGTGGCAAGAATATGCAGCCGCGACAGCTGCAGCTTATGCTAAAGAGATTCTGTCTGTTACTTCAGTGACCCAGACAAAGAAGACACTGTCAGCCCGCGATGCTCTGTTGCAGAGTGGTGAGTTTCCATAACCAGACATTGTACATAGCACATGAATGTAGATGGATTATTCTAAGTTAACAATTGCATCGTGAATATTAGCAATGAAATCCGACGTGCCCGCCGTTGCTGTCCATGACTTTATTGGGCGTGAAACTGAGCTGGATTTTGTCAAGACTCTCGGGATTTGAAGAGACTGATGAGCCTAAGGATGATAAAGAGGTTGAACGAAAGGCAAAGGAATTCGTTGATTTGCTTGCGACAGAAGACTCCAAATGGTTACTAATATTTGACAACATTGACAACTACACCACATGAGACAGTGCGGATGCAGGGGCATATGATATCAGGAAATCTTTTCCATCAGCGGATCACGGCTCTATCATTATCACCACTCGGCTTTCACGGCTTGCTGAGTTTGGGAGATCTCACCCCGTCCAAAAGCTGGGCAAAGATGATGCAATCCAACTCCTTAGAAATAGTGCGAGGACGGAAATGGGATCATCAAGAGAAAGTACTGTAGTAGATGTAGGTGAGATGATTCTCCTAGTCCTTTTTTATTGTGAACTGGTGCTCACGCACTTAGTAGGTATTGACAATCTCGCCCATCGACTGGATGGGCTTCCGCTAGCAATTGCCATGGCGGGATTCTTTATCCGCCATACTGGCATGAGTTTCGAAAAGTATCTGTGGCACTATGAGCAATCATGGTGCGATATTCAGTCAACATCAATGCCACAACGTCACTACTCCAATGGAGACACGGTTACTACATGGATGATCTCTTTCAACGAGATACGGAAGAGAAATGAATCAGCAGCAAAACCATTGCAGCTTCTTTCTTTCTTCGACAATAATGACATTTGGTACGAACTGTTGAAATGCGGCCTTAGAAGTCCAGACAATGACAACATTTGGTCCAAGCTCTTGGACCGTTCATCTCGGAATAGACTAGAGGAGGCAGAGGCAGTCCATCAACATGTACTTACTGTTAAGCAAAAGTCACCTGAAATGGACAACATTTCAACATTCATCACAATGCATAATGGGTGACATCTACAATCGCCAGGGGAAATTGAAGGAAGCAGAGACATTGTACCAACTTACAATAGCAGCAAAAGAGAAGGTGCTAGGATCTAATCATACGTTTACACTACGGAGTGTTGGCCATCTAGGGGATGTCTACATGAGCCAGGGCAAGCTAAAGACGGCCGAGGAGTGCTATCAGCGTGCACTCACCGGCTTAAAGAATACCATAGGTCCTGACTACTCCTATGCACTGGAGATTGTCATTGACTTGGGAAATCTCTATGAGACACAAGGAAGACTGAAGGAGGCTGAGGCCATGTATCCTGACTGGCTTTGAGAAGACCTTAGGTCCAGATCATATGAAGACTCTATTCACTTTTTATCATCTGTGAGATGTATACCAGAACCAAGGAAGGCTGAATGAGGCAGAGGAAATGTATCGATGCGTCTGGACAGGCTATGGGAAGGCACTGGGCCCAGATCATCAGCATACCCTGGGCACTGGCTGTGATCTGACAAATATCTACTGGGATCAAGAAAGACCGAATGAGGAAGATGAAATGTTTCAACATGCCCCAGATGATGAAAGTATTCTGGAAAATGTCCTTAATCTGGGATGTCTCTACCAGGAGCAAGGAAAGTTGAATGAGGCAGAGGCCATGTATCAACGCGCCTTAACTGGCTTTGAAGAGACCTTGGGTCCGGATCATGAAAATACCCTCAGGGCTGCTGATCTGTTACGCTCGTTGGCAAAGAAAGAACACGGTTGCCGATTCGTTACGCTCAGTAACAGAAGAGAAAAGGTTCGGAAGCGCGATATTTTGAAATCCCTTTTTTTACGAAGATAAATAGATCCAATGACCGGATCTTGTTTTCGTGGGTGACTTTCAGCGTGTGCTTCGTTTTCTTGGGAGTTTTCTGCATATTGATTCTGGACTAGTCTATATAACTTCGTTGTGTTCGTGCAAAGGATATGAATATACTCAATTCATGTGATTTCTGAGGTATATTATCGACAAGGAACGTTTCCTGCAACAATCAATTCGTTTCCTGTAATATCTGCCGAAATTCTGAACAAACTCCATGATTGGCGCAGTGGTCGGTATTTAGCGGAGGAAAGACGAGGTGAAAGATTGAAAGGGACACCGTGCGTGTATTTGTCAAAGTCTATAGATACTACTTGAATTTCCTAAAACTTTACGAAGAGAATGGAACCAATGCTTCCGAGTACGTTTCCATTTAGTGTATTGTACAAGGAAACTTCTGTGCATGGGTAATGGGACAGATATCCGTTGCGGAAACCGTGATCCCTAAACTGGAACCTGGGTAAAGTTGTGCATTTATCCTATATAAATAGTTGTCTTTCAGTCTAATATCAGCGTACCGTAGTCTGTATGGCAGGTGGAGTTACATGCGTATTGTATAAAGGATATCGGCTTTAATAGCCAGTTTTCTTTTCCTATCTAAAACAATTTGCTCAGTACATAATGTAGATATGTCTACAGATGGGGGAGTTTATATTCAATCACTCGAAATCGACACTGAACAAAAAAGAAATCGCCTGGGATGCTGATGCTAATACGGACTTTCTCCCCTTCCCCCCCTTCACCGTCTTGTTGAAAGAACGGTGATCCATCATCATGCTAAAATAAAAACCTCCTCTTCCTTTCTTCAATTCCATTCCCATGCCATTCTGCTACTTACGCTTTCTCTCTCCTATTTATATTCCAACATTCTAAAGCCACGTCTTGAAGATCCTGATATACACCATCTTCAAAAGCTGCACCTCGAGACAATACAGAGCCAGCTCCGCAGCCAGGAATCCGATGAACGAGTCCGCCGGCCGGACGAACCCGAGCGCATGTCTCAACGACGGGATATACGGCAAGACGAATCCGACGGCCATGATAGTGCAGGTCGAGGTGACGAGGACACGCGCCGCGCGGCTCTGGAGGACGGGGATCTTGGCCGTTCGGAGGAGGTGCACGATTATGGTTTGGGTGAGGAGGCTGGATTGGATTGGAAAACAAAGGTCAGGGTCAGCAGCCAGTCTCGGGAAGGAAGGGGAAAAGGAATGGAATATTACGGTGAATGGAGGGACATGGACTAGACTAGACTAACCCTTCAAGGAACCAGTGTGTGTGAAACAGGGATACGGCTACAGGACTGTTGGCCGTTCGGATGCCGTAATAGAACCAGCCCAGGCAGAAGGTGCACATGTCTATTGTCGAGCTGGTCGGGCCGAATACGACGATGAAACGCACGAGATCTGGTATGTTGGTCAGTTCTCTTACAGTGTATAATAATAATCCAGGGTAGCAGCTATTGTCTAACCGAAGGCGTTCCATCGTCTGGGGACTTTAAGGTAGTCCTCGTCGACTCGGTCCCAAGGCAGTGAAATCTGGCTAATATCGTAGAGCAGGTTTTGAATCAGAATCTGGAGACCGGTCATCTGTAGATGGGGTAACTCGTCAACTTTATTTCTCACCCATAGAGCCAAGAAGAACTTGCACTTACCGGCTCAAAGGGAAGCCAGGCACTTGCAATGAGGATACTGAACACATTTCCAAAGTTCGAAGAGGCGACCATCTAGAATGTGAATCAGCGTTTATCCATCATAGGAACCGATCCCGTCGGGTAGTACAGACCTTGATGTATTTGATGGTATTTCCATGGGTTACCCGGCCGGTAGAGACACAATCCACAATGATGTCCAAAGCTTTCTCAGTGAGGATCACTGAGGCCTGTCAGTACAAAGACATCTTCAATACAGATAACATGACAGTAGCTTACCGTCTGCGCAGTCCTTGGCAACGGTGACGGCCGAGTCGACGGAGATCCCAACATCCGCAGCCCTGAGAGCCACACAGTCATTGATGCCATCACCGAGCATTCCCACACAATTACTGGATCCCCTCAGTGTCTCAACCACCTGACTCTTCTGGTTCGGCGTCAACTTCGCGAACAGTTTGCAGGTCTTCACAACGTCGGCAAACTCTTCTGTTCCGTCGAGCCTTGCCAGTTCAGGACCGGTGATAGCTTGTCGGTCATCACTGTCGACATTCTGGATGATATTCAGAGTCTGACAGATCTTGAGCGCAGTCCCCAAGCTATCTCCCGTAAGGATTCTGACGTCCACTCCCAGATCCTGCAGCTGTCCAATAGAAATGGCGGCATCCTCCTTTGGCGGATCCAGGAACGTGAGAATGCCTTCGATTGTCATGTTCGACTCGAGCTCTTCCATCAGTTCGCTGTCGTCGAGATCTGGGAGTCTGAGTTCCTTTGTAGCAGTGAGGAGAACTCGATAGCCCTCAGAGTTGAGGCGAGAACATTGCTGAGATAGCGCCTGCCGTTGCTCTGTATCGAAGGTCGTGGTCTTTCCTCCAATATAGATGCGAGAGCAAAGGGCTGATACTTCTTCATAAGCGCCCTTGCACATCAGGACGACCTTACCTTCGGGGCTTCGGACAATGCAGCTTGAACGGCGCCTTTCGAAGGTGAAGGAAATCTCAGCAATCTTCTCGTAGGTAGCGATCGACAAGGAAGTCCCCGCGGCTATAATGGCAGCATCAACGCCGTTTTTCTTCCCGTCTTGGTTCACTGCATTGACGTAGGCGACCTCAAGGACACGCTGATCGGAATTGCCCTCGCAGTTCAGGTGGTGGGAAACGGTGATTTCATCTTTCGTGAAAGTACCGGTCTTCATAATCGGCTCCAAGACGGTCTTCTGGCGGCGGACTCTGACATCCATCCTCACAGAATTCTGAAGCTTGACCACTGCAACAGCGCTACGATACTCTTGCCAGAATCGCACCACACACGAGATGACAATCATAACGATCAGGATCACGAACGTAGACTACGTTATCGTATTATTAGCCAGTCTGCTTTTCAGGTTACGCATTGAGAATAGACAGAACATCAGTCAACCTACCCAATCCGACGGTGGAGTTGCCGCGCTAATAATGGCAAGTATGGCCAACAAGATATTGAAAGGATTGGGCAGCACGATAAATATCAGCTGCCACCACCTTGTTGGCTTCTTGGACGACAATACGTTTGGTCCAGTAACTGCCAATCGAGACGCAGCCTCGCTCTCGGTGAGGCCACTGATGTCGGAGTTCAGCTGGGCGAGGGCTGCGTCCGATGGGAGGCTAGCAAGCAGTCTGAGAGACGTTTCGGGGGATCCATCATGTCCAAGAAGCACGTTTCGCCAGTCACCCGGAGACTCGTTGGCTGCCCATTGT
Source organism: Thermoascus crustaceus (assembly GCF_041956765.1). Lineage (NCBI taxonomy): Eukaryota > Fungi > Ascomycota > Eurotiomycetes > Eurotiales > Thermoascaceae > Thermoascus > Thermoascus crustaceus. Next base: position 2,325,517 of record NW_027192530.1, on the reverse strand, counting down.
TTTGCACCACGGTTAGAATTTTGATAAGCATGATAGAAAGACCCAGTTGGAGAGACCCTTACCTGAGAAGCCCCATTCCAGATCAGGCACTTGGCTAGGATATCTTGACTTGCGGGGGACCAAAGACGAAAGGAGAGATGGAAGGAATGCCTGGCGAAACATGGCGAATTTGCATATCTATATGGACAAACATCAACGGAAAACGGAATTATCTAGCACTGTCGTATATGCAAGGAGGAAATCAGTCGGAATTTCGACGGCTAACCTGGAACTCCCATATCCGTGGATGTTCGATAGTTAACCTCTCGTGCCCGAGATGATCCCGCAATCAGCCGTTCGCACGGAATGCTTATACAGATGGCCTCCTAGGGAGGTCGAGTCTGTTGCAGCCGTTCATTCGCCGGCACACAAGTGCCAGCGGATCGAGCGTGAACCGTAGTGGTCGCCAGAGTTGACGATTACGAGACCTCAGCCTCGTAATCAGTGGTATCTAGAAAAAAAATATGTAGAAGGCGGTTGAAGCCGGAGAAGAGCGTGGATATGGTGTCTTGATGTAATAAATACGAGGTAATCCCAAGGGAAATGGGAAAGCAGGAAGGCCACAGTGCGATGCTACGTGCTTGTTTTTTTATAGTCCTGAGTGCCTGAAGTCGGTGTAGTACTAGCACGCTAAGGGTAAATTTTTTTAATTCCCTCATCTTGACGCTCGGATCTTCGACCAGGACCTCATAAAAAAAGCTTGTGCCGTTTAATATGCACTGGAAAGGGGCCTCATTGGCCTGATGGATCTCATGATCGAAGGCTTCGGCGCACGTTTTGACCAGCTGGCGCATGGACCCTTTCGTGGATCGCTCCGAAAGCTTGTGCAGCTTAATCCGTGTTATCCTTAGTTCTGGTTGGCTTTGCTTTCCCTGATCATGGCGCGATCGAGGTCTTCCCGGGGCATTTGACCTGCTACCGCGGTGGGGAGTATCTGCACGTTATGGTCCTTTTATATGGTTCCTGGGAAAAGGATACACCGCCATTGTCACCTATGATTTCCCTCCAAAGAGTGTTTATCGTCTTCCATAGCCGAGGAATTATTTTCCGGGACTAGTCTCTGCATTCCGTTTCACTGCTCATGTTCCGGCGTCTGGAATCTCCATTAAAGTGTCCAAAAACCCATGAAGGGCCAGCTTTTTAAGCCGCCGTGAGCGGTTTCTGTTTGTGTCCTGACCCTTTTTCTCTGTTAAAAAGAACGCGTCATCCCGTTTGATTGCGGGCCAAGGATACCTGTTGCGGTTTAATACCTCAGTAGTCCATTCTGGACCCTGGAACTGAGTGTGGCTGAGCAGCCTGAGATGTTGGAGTTTTAGGAGAGTAGTGGAGCAGCACAAATTTATTTACTCCGTCAACTAAATGCCTGGGAGGGTTAATGTAGTGACAAGGAATGCATGCCATGCATATTAGTAGAGAAATGAAGAATGGGCCTTTTTCTTTTGTTATTTCTATTCGGGGTTGAGATGGCTGGCGGCAACTTTATTATACCCTGCCTACAGTAGAAATCGGTCACCTGTGAAACTGTCCGGGGAAAGGAATTTCTGCCAAATCTGAAATTATAGGAACTGTTTTATATCTGAAGTTCGGAAACCTCCAGGATGGCGGCATTGAAATGATTGGCATCTATCCTGAAGGACACACCCCTCATAAATGCGCTGCCTGATCCGTCTCATGGAATCTCGATCGCAAATTACGGACCCGCGTAGTCTGAGAGAGTATCAGCATCCCGATGTTAAAATCCCATCAGGTACTTACTTATTATGTAGGTCGTATGAATATGAAACCGAGACCGTGAACCCTTTCTGTGTGTTTGGTTGATTCGCGTGGTGCCGAGAGATTGCCCAGTAAAGCGTGGGATGGCGAAGGCGGGAAGGTATGCCAAAAGTGGAAACTCCCCCGCATATATTAATGGATTGGGCTTATACACCGTGGATCTTTAAAGAGGCAGCTGCTAAGTTATGCCCACTATTCCAACTGCTTTATATTTTTTGGTCATTTTGATTCCAAGATCTTCACGGTGAAGTATATCAGTACGATAGATGCTGATCGCAAGATGTCCACGGACGATGATGGGGAAGCAGGTGCAACGGAGGAGTCGCACCCGAGATGGTTGCTGGACATGTAGGACACGGTATGTTATTTTCCCATTGTGTGTACTCTGACGATGCCAACCTCAAAGCAGGAAGAAAAAGTGCGATAGCAGAACTTTTTCCATGCGGGAACTGCACTCGGTTAGGCCTGGTATGTGAGTACCAGACCAGACTTGTATGGGAAGACGATGTCAGGCGAGATGGAATGAGGAGACGAGGACCTCCAGCATATAAAAGGAAACAGCTGAAGCTGTCGAGCACCGCGACAGGCATGACGGATTTGGGAGCGGATGATGTTGAGGAGACCGCTGCCATTGAGCGTACTCGACTTGAAGATCACTCATATTTCCGCCTGGAGAGCAATGAGAGCCGCGCGCAGTCATTATCAGGAAAGATGGTCCAGTGGCGTTATTTATCGGGGTATCCCAACACTCTTGATGCGACCGAGTCTCTGTTGCTTGACCATTACATACGACGATTTTCGAGGACCTACCCTACCTTCTGTGGTCCAACAAATCCTTTCTTATCAGTGCTACTACCATTATCCATGCAAAACCGTCTAGTTCTTGACTCACTACTCGCGTTAAGTGGAGCTCAGACCTGGAAAGATCGTGGGTTCAGCATGGAAGAAGCGACACTCAAGTTAAGACAGCGCGCACTGAGAGGTTGTCGAAAGCTGTTGATGAAGCATAGCACACAGAATCAGTTTGGACCAGCTGAGACGCCTCTATTCAACGCTCAAGCCACGAGCAGCGACAATCTGGAGACTATGAATGAGGAAGATCTGCTATTCCTTTTGACAATCTGTGTCCTGTTGCTCTTATACGAGAAAATTGCCGGTGAAGGAAAGGAAAACTGGATACCCCACCTTGAATTCCTTGCTCGGCTCTTCTCTCACTACTTTCGTCACATGGGAAATGGCTCCAGCGGGGCAGCTATTGGAGAGTTTCGATTCCTATATAATCTCTTTTTATACAACGACCTTGTACGATCTAAATCACTACAAACATCTCCACTTTCAGATTTCTACCTGCGAATCGGGGGTCCTTCAATAGATACCGCTTCTTTTCCAGGTTTTCTTTCTTCCCGATCAGTTTATGAAGCTGGACAGGATGACGGTCGCTATTACTATCCTCATCTCATAGCACGAATCAGTGCAGGAGATAGAACAGTCACGGATGCTGAGATTGCTGCTTGGGACGGAAGAGTAGATTGGCTTCCGAGTTTCCCCCTCAGTGGAGCAGACGGTGAAAATTTTGATGACAGACGTCCTTGGGGCGGCATCTCTTTCGTCACAGAACGTCCACACTGTGATTCAAGTGGAATTAGCAAGTGGGAAGAGCGAAAAATAATTTCTGAACTGTATCGCGTCGCGGCGAGAGTTTATCGAATGCAAGCATTTTGCAGAAGCGAAAAGAGAGGCGAGGTTTCCTCAGGGAATATGGATGCTCATGAATCCCAGATTGGGATCCTCGCTCCATGGGCTGTTCAACTAATCCGACAGCTACCTGAGGGCTCGGTGTTTGAGAGCGCCCTCCTATGGCCTATTGGAATCGTTTCCAAGGAGCTCACTCGAGAAAATGTTGCGGAAAGAGAGTACGTCCTATTCCGCCTTCGATGTTTAGAAAGACGATTCCAGATGAGACATTTTAGGCGTGTCCAAGAACTCTTGGTGGAACACTGGATGAAGTTTGACCAGGAAATGGCGATTAATGCCGATGATTACATGTCTAGATCTGCGGCAGATGTGATATTGCTTGGATAGCATCAGCATTATCTTCAATTTCGCGGAATCTTTGCTCGAGGAATGGGTACTCTCTCATTACACAACTACACAACTCAGCCAGTTACCTACTGTCCGAGAGGCCTCATCTCGTAAAGCGTCTGATTTAAGTAGGTGATTTGCTCATTGGCCCACTTCTCCATCTTTGCAACATTAACCGTCTCAACACGACACAGTCCCTTCTTGCCTTCCTTATCTGTTTTCTTGACATTCTCCTCATACCTTTCTCTCAAAGCCTCGGCGGCAATTCGCGCACGCTCCGCCAGCACATCAAGCCGGTATGTGGTCCACTGGTAATAGAGCTCGGTCAGATGGGATTTGTTCCTGACATTCGCGTTTGTCGTTTCGTCCAGAAGTGTAGGATCTCTGGGTCGGAATGAAGTGACGATGGTGACACGCTCGGGCATGTTCGTGGCCGGCGCTGCGGTGTGGGTAATGTAACGCCCCTGAAGTATCACAGCGCAGCCCTATTTATGATCAGCGTGCACTTTCCGTTGCCCGGTACTGATTGACCTACCATTTGCGGAGATTTGACCTTCACTGTCGTTCCATCGGCCTTCTGAAGCTCTGTCTCTCCACCAACCATGTGTCTGGCGTCGGACAGCATGACAACGCAGACGAAAGGGTGTGAGTCCTTGTGCCATTCGATGATTGGTTTAGTCTGATCAGTCACAGCCTGGGGTTTGCGCTTATCCTTCTCAAACTGCGCGATCGCGTCTTCAGTGGCAGCAGGAGGCTCCACCGGTGTTGCTCTCACTCCAGCAATACCATCCGGACTGAGCTGGACATTGGTGTGGCAGATCTCATAGTCCATCGCAGGGACCAAGTCGACGCCGGCATTCTCGCTGATGATCTTCAAGACCTCTGGCGAGTGCCAAAACTGGTGAATGAAAGGGGAATAGCGGGGAGCCATGCCCCGGAGCTGAACAGAGCCTGGTCGGGTGCGATGGAGACAGTTATCAAGGACATCAGGAGTGAAGAGTTCTCGCCGATGCTGCAGGACTGCTTCATAGGAAAGGAGAGGGAAAGGTTCGGTGGAAGCAACCGATGAGAGAGCCGTAGAGGAGAGGCCCAGGTCTTCCATCTTGAGAATACTTGACGGTGGAGAATAGGAAAGATGTTTCGCTGGGTCGAACTGGACTGGTGTCATCATCTTCGACGGGACTGCGGGGGCGAAAGGCTCCGTCGTAGCAGTGCTTTCGATTGCAGCAGGGGGATCCATGATGCTTTATCTGCAGTGCAGAAACACGGATGGCAGGATTTATCACCGTTAAAGGATTTACGAGATTGGAGTATATCAAGAAGAATCGACAACTTGCCAGACGGGTTGCATCTGATAAGGTTGAAGGAGGTATTGTACGTCTATTTATACACATGTTGAAACGAGTGCAGCTGACCTCATCTCTGGACAGCCACTTGGAATGGTAATTCTGAATTACCAAATGCTCTTCTCTCCATCTTTGACGCAACAATACTACGCCCGCGGTGGAGATGCTCTCGAGAACTCGAGATGGAACCGTCCAACCGGCGAACAACGTTGAGCAGCGCCTATACCGAAAATGGGGTATTTGAAGCGCCGGCCAATGGTATCCTTCCTTCTACTACTTCTCATCCCGTCAGGATACAACACATTTTTCAAACCAGGATTGGGCACTCGAGTCCCTGCAACAACTCACGCCAATACTTCCTAGATCTTCTGGTGCTTCGTTATACGAGTACTCCCTGAGGGGGCGTGCTGCTGCGCAGTATCCATACCTTGGGCAGGTACCGTAGGTTAGGGAGATAGATAGATGAGATAGCTACCTATTAATAATTGATATAGCGCGAAAGCTAACCATAACCTATAATTCAGACGCATTTGCTTCCTTCCTTCTTTAGGTCAGAAATAAATATCTCAGATCAGACAGGAGCAATGGAATCGTGATATTGATATTGATCTATGTATGTGTATGAACATTATTATTTATAATGACCTAATGAAACAAAGTCCCTAAAGTCGCTTAGCACAGCATAGCATAGCATAACAGAACTATAACTTTCTTTCTTTCTTGACCTGCAACAAAGATCGATGGAATAGAAAAAAAAGCTCAAATAATTTCTTGTTTTTCGTTTTATTTTCTGTTGATGTGCACCTGCATCTTTTCTTTATTTTTCTCCCTTTATCCAAGATTATTCTTGAATAAATGATATGAATAATACGATCAATCGATAACTTACTACCATTTCTTTATTTTCTTTCTTTCCTTTCCTATCAGAAATCAGAACTTCAAATCAAATCCCCCAAAACAACCCCTCCACCGCGCTCCCATGCATCACGACGCCCCACCCCGCAATCAGACTCACCAGCCACAGTACGGCGAAGACCAGGATCGGAACCAGGAGCAGCTCCGTGTTGTGGAGGAAGGGGAGCGCGTTGTACCCCAGGAAGGTGATGTAGGTGTAGTAGGTCAGGGCGGAGAGGTAGAGCGTGTTTCCGAGGAAGGTGGCGAAGAAGTTGGTGGGGGAGCGCGTGAGGAGCGGGAGGAGGAGGAATTGTAGCACGTAGAGGTGCAGGTAGAGGGGGAAGAAGGCGCGGTTGGAGACCTGTGCGCGTTTTGCGTTAGGACCCAAGGGAAACACGACGGAGGAGTTTAGATTAGATGAGGGGAGAGGGGGTTAATATGCTGCACTTACATCAAAACAGTACCCGAATTCGACCTGCTCCTTCTCTCCCGGCTGCATGAACAGCCCTGTCGCCGCCCCTCTCCTTCGACCCCTCGTCCCTCTCAGCCCCGTCAGAGACGCAGCGACCCCGTTAGGCCCGAATATCCGTCCAACGAGGAAATACGCGATCGTGGAAATGAGCAGCGAGGACCCAATGAAATGTACGAACACGAATAGGAGGGAGAGGCGGACGATGGCGCCGAAGGACGGCGTGTATGCGACCCCCCATGCCAGGGCCGTCAGGAGGAGGAAGAAGGAGAGGAGGTAGGTGAAGGACGGGTCGGGACGGTGCCAGGTGTTTTTGGTTTCTGCGTATCGGGTAAGGAGAGAACTTGTTAACTTGCGAATCGAAACTTTCTATCATGCATGCATGGTATTGACGAATAGGGTCGGGTGTTGTACAAATGGAAGGCAATTAGGCGGATGGGTTGGGGAACCGCATACGTTTCTGAAGACGGGGCCATACCGTCAGCATATCTAATATAATCTATGGTCTGCAGACTATTATGTTAAGAGAAGACTTACATGATAGTACATAGACTTGAAGACTTTCTTTGGAGCGAACAGTAGCGATGTCATCTCCCAAATGGCCATCTCGAAGTCCATCTGCGGGAACTTGAATAGCCTAGCAGCCATGCGACACCGGTCAGCAGCAAGTCCACCATGACCCTCTCAATTTCTAACACCATGCGCGCTCTGGATGTCTGGTCTGCTGCGCACCTCTTGAAGAACCGTGGCATTCGTATCGTGGATCCCCGGCTCGACGGGGTGGTGCCGCCGAAGCTCGCAGGGCCGCCATGTTGTCGGGGAACGTTAATGTGAGGGTTCATCGCCGGCGACGAGGTGTAAAGCCGGTCCGGTCTAGGGAGCCGGGGAGGAAAGGTTCATATGGTTGGGGGAAGGATAGGCTTATCAGTTCTACCGGAGTCGATACTCTGGCCGATGAGGTTGCGTGCCTCGATTCCAGCCCAGCTGGGCGTATGTCATTTCCGGCTAGCTTCGGTGGGCCAGTCGCCCGTCGCCGACGGTCAGCCCTAAAATGACTGTAAACAAAGACGTCACTACTCGGCTTCCAACACTCTCTACGGAGAACACTACAGAAGGAGTATTAGGATATGTATGCATGCACAGGCAAGGCAAAAAAGAAGTGATATTCAACATGATATCCAAACCGTACCTATCTACCTGCCCATCCCAGACAGAAGGACAGGACACCACGCCATGGTAAAAGTCCAGCCCAATTCAAAACCCAAAATTACCTACTATCCAATCGACTTCAGAAATATCTACTAGCAGCTAGTCCTCTCACTTCTTCTTTGGCGCGCCTTTCTTGGCTCCCTTGCCCAAGGCAGCCTCGCGCAACTTCTTTTCCCTCTCGCGGGCCTCGGCGCGCTCCTTCGCAAGCGCTTCCTTTTCTTCCTTCTCAGCCTGCTTCCGTGCCCTCTCAGCCTCGCGGCGCTCACGGATAATAGCTAACCGTGCAAGATCGGCACGAGCTTCCTCCGTCTTACCCTCCGCATGGAGTTTCATGTAGCGCTCCCGTGCCTGCTGCGCCTCGATGGCTTCACGCTCACGACGCGTGAGCTGTGAGAGGTCTCCGTTCTTGGAGGCGCCGTTAGGTTCAGCAGCTGGCCCCTTTGCAGCCTGCGAGCGCGACTTGGCCGTATGGTTTGGGTTCGCAGGCAGATCATCGTCCTCTTCCTCTTCCTCGGACTCCGACGGTGGTAGGTCGCCGGGCTGTGCGGCTTGCTGGCGTTTCTTCGCGATGGCGGCCTCCTTTCGGGCCTTCGCGGCAGCGCGACGCTGCTCACGGGTCATTTCCTGTTGTGGCTCGTGGGAGGGCCCTGCCTCATCTTCTGAAGATTCCTCCTCCGACGATCCAGACTCCTCTTCCTCCTCTGATTCTGAAGGCACCTCGTCCACGGGATCCTGTAGAATTAGACCCAAAGTTAGCAATTGTCTGGAGGTAGATGCGCTGCAGGCATGGGAAACGTACCCGCCACATGCTCACTGGATTGCCATCCTTGTCGAGTGGGACGATGTCACGGCTGTAGTGCTTGCCACCTGCAAATCAGCGTCAGAAGCACAATTCTCGTTATGGAAAAGCGGCTATTGTTCTCTTTCCGTTCAACATACCTCCTCTAGATGGCTTTGAGAACTTGCCGCCACGACCGCGGGGAGCCATAGTGTGAAAAAAGTCTGCCAGGAAACGAAATGATGTTAGCAATGCAATGGGACTTCTGTTGCAGACAGCGCGGCGTGGTACCTGTTCTCTGTGCTTTGAAATGGGCGGCAGCTCAATGGTTCGAGCTCCCGTCTAAAGCTGTACTATCCACCAGGGGAAGAGTCCGCGAGTCGCGTGTTGTGGGGTATTCGTAGGGTTCTAGGAATGCGACAAGAGGAGGAATGGTTAAAAGAAGGACAGCACGGGAAAGACGAGTATCCGTGCCACAGAGAATGAAGAAAGAGAGACAGAACAGCCCAGCAGCAGCTCCAGATGTAGTTGATGCTGTAGAGAGATCGGACGGGTTGACACGTCGAGTCACGAGCCACCGCCGGAGGGGTTCACCGTTCCAGGGCGGCGGCGGGGCGGGACATGGCGAGCGGCGGTCAAGATGCCCCTCGTCTCGGTGGCCAGAGAACCTCGCCCCGCATTGTTCTCTCAGCCAGCGATCGACCAGGACGACACACCCCGTTTGCTATCGAGATCCTTTATCCCGATTTGTTGCACGCCACTGACGTTCCCTGGAACCCATCCAACTATTTTTGGCGGTTGCGTGCGCTGAAACTCGCGGGGTTAAGCCTGCTGTTCTCTAAAAGCATGCCTTAACCTCGCTACGCCTGCTCCTAGCCATGCGGCATGACGCGACCTGCGCGTTTACAGTGCCTGAAACCCAGGCAGGAACCTGGCTAACTAGGACTCTGCATTGATGTTACAAATTCCAAACTTAACTTGATGGTGGAGATGGTCGTTTTCGATAGCTCAGCGCTGGAAAGGCCAGTACCATGATCCAAAAGAACGATCATCTACTTTATTCTTTCTTATTGACGGTGAGTCATATGTTGCTCGTGGGATTCTCTTATCATTTGTATGTGCTACTTTCTATTTGAAACACCGTTTTCGTCATTCTGTGGAGCTGCCCATACATGAGACCGACGATTTTTTAAATATGTGTTGCATTCTTGCATTCTAGTGGTCTTGTACAGTTTCTAATTTCTCTAATTATCTATATATTCTCTTACAATGCCAGATTATAAACTTCTATTACAACAGATAAGTCTAACTTCAGTTGACAGGTCGAAAGCAGCAACCGTTTACCTGGGATGATCTGGAAACTGCACACATTTCCACCTAGCTTACGACCTTTACTGGTGAGCGCATAACGCCTGCAATCTGCCAAATTCTTTAAACTAAGGGAGCGTCCTTCCCTTTGGCCATTTCGTGTCGAATGGCCGTTTCTTTTGCCTCGCTCAACAATCCGCAGCTACTTCGCAACCATGGAGCATGTATGACTGTTTTCTCTCTCGCAGCTTTCTTCATTCTCTGTTCTAAGGATGAGAACAAAGGTTTTGCGTCAGTCAGCGATCCCAGGACTACTACGAGACTGTATTTGTCAGGCCTGATCGACGGGGAATGCTGGCAAACATCTTAACACAGAGGATCCTCACTACACCAATTAGTTTTTACGCTGGCATTTAAGTCTGTGATTACCAACATGACGAGCCAAAGAACCCAGGTTTGATAATTTCCTGACGGATACTGATGCAACAACGAAACACTTGACCAAAAAATTCTGCAGTAGGTGAGAAATGGAATACTTGATTCCCACACCTGCACGGCGCCTTTAGACCGCGTCATCTTCCAAGTCCCTGAGCGAATTTACTACTCAGATTAAGTTTCCTAATTGGCCCCAAGTCTGCACTAATGTCGTATATTTTATTATGTACTATTTTTCTATTTACCATCTCTCTGGAGTAGATCAATCCAATTCATGCAATATCCTGAGTCTGAATGCTCTGAAGAGATCTCCCAACTCCAGTCCAGTGTCGTTCTGATTCGATTCTATTATCTGCCAGCCCAGACGTCACAACAATATCATGTTAATGAAATGATAGCTCCTTTTCTTTCGTTCTTATCCTCTGGCCACGCCCCATCCTAGCTTGGCAACTCTCGCGCCTGTCAGCGTCATGGTGCCTGCGATCATTGCGCTGCCCATGAACATCTGCGCGTACAGGTAATCACCCTCTCCCTTTTGAACTAAGGCTCCCGCGATGGGAGATCCCGTGAGAGCCGCGATGCTGAGAACACTCAATACCATTCCCATTCTAACGCCGACCTTTTTCAAGTCTGAGGTAAGGGTGCTCAACGTCGCGGGGAAGAGGGACTGAATTCCGGCGGCGAAAAAGCCGTATATTACAGCGAACACGTATAGCCCTGCGAGGCTTGTGACGCCGGCCCAGCCATACGCAATTATACCGCTGGCAAAGCTGAACGGAAGGAGCATATTCAGCGGCCCCGTGCAAAAATCCGCAAAATAATTCGGAATGAGTCGACCGACCGTTCCAAGTCCGTTCATGACCATAAGCAGATCCATGGAGGTCGACTGTGAAACCCCGATGATGCCCCGCGCGAAGCTACTGATATAGAAGAACCCGACATACAGACCCCAGAAGTTGAGAAACATGCCAAGCGCGAAGAGAGTATATGGCAGTTCCTTGAAGGCAGCCCACTCGACAAGCGGACCGGTCTTGCGAGGTGGGAGTCGCTGTCTCAGGAAGAAGAAGCTAGGGATTTGAGAACCCAGCGTGATGAACCCCAGCGTCCGCATCGTCCATGCAAACCCGGCGCGGGGCAGGAGCCGCATGACAACGGCAGGAAAGACGAGGCCACCGGTTGCTGAACCAGTAGCAGCGACGGCGAATGCAAAGGCACGCTTCTTGGTAAAGTAGGTTGGCAGCAGCGCTAGCGTGGGACAGAACATCAGCCCGCATCCGATGCCCATTCCAAGCCCCTGGGCCAGGAAAAGCTGCCAGTACTTCGTGCACAGGGACGTCATAAAGATGCAGAAAATTTCAAGTACTGCACCCACGGTCCAGGTGAACTTGAAAAAGCCTGCATCTGTCGCGCGCCCCGAGAATGTCCCGATAAAGAAGAGGAGGAAAATCTGGATGCTGCCAACCCATGATATGTCTGAGGGCGGGTGCCCCAGGGTCTCCGTGTAGTAGGACTGGAAAACGCCAAAGCTGTTGATATAACCCCATGTGTTGAAGATGACCAGGTGGGCTAGCCCTGCCTGTGTCCAGGCTTTAATGCCCCCGTCTGGAGGCGGACCCGGATCTCGTCCAGATTCCCTGGTGCGGACTAGCGATATTGTTCTTGCCAATGCACCTCCCTGGCTAGCATTTGTGGGAGCCTTTGAAAGGGCGTTCTTGGTGCCTTCGACTTCGTCACCAATCCGCGATTCTTCGTCATCGCGGTCCAGGGACAGTGATGAGGTCCTGTCACTGGTGGGGTGACTCTGGTCCGGGACTTCCTTCTCGGCAGTCATTTTCTTTCAGGAACTGGGTATATTGTTGTCCTTCAAAATTTCTCTACAAGATAGAGCTACTCAACCGTTCCGTTTATCGTATCAATTATTAAACACCATGAAAATGGAATATTAAGTAGAGAGCTCCGTTGTCCCACTAAGGATATCTGATGGAAAGAGTCAAACGGACACAGCTGCTCTCAGAAATTCCGGGCCCGTGAATAAATTATGGGGAGACCTTCCTGTCGATAAAAGGGCGGGATGTCAGCATCGACAGGATCGCAGATGACAAATCAACATATGCTACGGCAATGTATGCGCAACACAGACAAGGACAGAAGAAATTGAATGGAAATAATGAAGGCGTGAAAAGAAAGGGACAGACACCCTGCGTACCGAACTATTCTATCTGCTTTGGTACAGAGCCTAGTTGACTCACGCCTCAGTCCGCTACCCACGGGAACGGCCCGAGTTGAATAACACAGTACGGATTAGATAGCAGAAAGCGACTTGTGGGGCATTGAAAAAGAAATTTTGGGTCAGATAATAAACGAGGTCGACTGTGAGCGGTATCTGCTCACACGTTCACGAATTCCTCGCAGGCATTTATATAAGAGGAAACATGAAAACCAGGCCAACTGAGCCGTTTACGACACAAAAGATTTTTTTTTTCGTCTTGATAAGCGGAACCAGCCGAAAAGCCCACGGAGATCTCGTTGAGAAAACCGACAAACGATAAGTCTGTTTACCCGAGCGTCAGACCCGGCACTGGAGATGGAAAACAAGCACCGAAGCCAGACCACCAAGCGGCCAACGGCCAGGTCGATCAGTGCAGTGTTGCTCTTCCGATATCCGGTTTCCCGACCAAGCGGTAGTTTAGGACATGTGCTATACATCATGCAGGAAATACCCCTGTCGATTTGCACCTGTCTGGTTATAATTACTGTGAAAACAGGAATCGAGGATTCGAGATAGGGGACCGGGCCTTGTCCCCCAAACCCCGCCAAGCGAGAAAAGACCCCATATTTCTGCGGTGGGGTACTGTGTCAGCGGCCAGCGCCTGTTTACTACGTCCTGAGATGTCGTTCCTTGCAAAAGGGCACACAGAAAGATAGGCAAGGAAAAGCAACGAGCCTAGAATTCTCGAAGCATCCAGGACCTGGCAGCCACGAGGACGACCGGCATGACTCCGGGGAGAACAGCGATGCAGAGCTGCAGCTGTTGTTCGCTGGATTCTTTATGTGGAGCGGGGCCGTCTCATGCACGTCTTTTGCCGCGGCCCGTGACTCACGGCTTCTCTCCGCTCACCGCCCACGCTTCCCTTCCGCGGAAAGCCCAATCTTCTATGCAGCTTGGGGACGGTTGTATCTGCACATTCTGTGCGAGAGTTTTCTTCCATATCTCCTGGCCACCGATAAAAGAATAAGCAGGATAGCAAACCCGTTATTTTTTTTATATATGTATCTGATCTTGATATATGTCCATCTACGCATTAGATAGGCCGGAGATTCCCCGTGGAACTTGCATTGCGATCTACACGCTTCTCGGTTAGCCTCGGAGAAAAAACTGATATGATAATGGAATGGATAGGATGGTATCCACATTTCATATCATGGACATGCGGTATAGTCGGCAGATACGCGGATTCTTGTTGTCTTGTTCTGGAGAACCCAATCAGTCCCAATGCTACCAAGCGAACATAACGGCCGGACGATCATCTCTTTTCGGACAGCTGCACATGGTGCACACATGCGTGATCTTATCGATAATTCGATATTGTTCAACGCTGGAAAGACAATATGGATCCACATTAATTGGAACTCAACAGCTAAGGGAGGGGGATTGCAGAATCCATATTACCTGGATCGCGGCAAGATAGCTGGCACTGTAGTGGTCAGAAAAAAAATCATAATTTACGAATCACGGAATCACCAACCTCGCATTATTCATGGCTAAAACAAACCGACTGCAATTTCTCATCTTCAGAAGATCCCTCACTTATCAACCATTCAAACTACTAAGACAGCACATACGACCACAGGGTGTGGAGAATAGGGCTTCCCGTCCGCTCAGCCGTACTCAAGCCACACGCCGGCAGGTTAGTAGTTGGGTGGGTGACCACCAGCGAATCCCTGCTGTTGTATGTTTTTATGTTTTTTTTCAACCCTCTTTCCTCCTTTCAGAAGGATCGCCTGGAAAGCAACAAGAGAGCGACTTGAGTGCTGGTGTAGTTCAAGTGCACTAACCAGCACATTATTATAAGGGCAATGTCAACTTTCAGAAACTCCCTAATCAATCTCTCCTTCTCATTATCGAAAGACTGCACAACCTTTATGTGCCTTTATCACTTCTGATCGACCTCCTCCTAACGCTATCATCCATTCTGTTTCTTCCTCTCAACATGGCTGTTACTAACATGTTCATTCGTTTCTCTTTACCTTTCTTGCTATATTCAAATACCTGCCTCCTCTAATACTATGAAACGTGATGGTCTCGCTGCAAACGGTGATTCTGCCAGTACCACGGATATAATCCCATTTATAGCAAGATATCACACGGTCCTTCTTGTGTCGCTTGAGACAAAAGGCTGACTTAGTCATCCTTCTCCTTCTCCACCTCCGCGTGCTTGACCCGATCAGTTTGAGCTTCATCCGATTCCTCGTCATCGTCTTGGTGCAAGATCTCCGTGATGGAGATGTTGGCTTTCCCGGGAACCTCGTTGGCGGTTCCAGTACAGGTGATCTTCAACTGGTCGAAAGGTTGGCCCTTCTCGACGGCATACACCTGGAAGAGAAGCATGTGATTCTCTGCAGTCGAAGACAAAGACACTCGGACCTTGAACCGCGTCTCGTCGGAAACAGTGCATTTGATCAGATTCTCGGGGGGATCGGTCTCCGGTCGGCTGAACAGGTCGCTCGCATCCGTTCCGGCGGGAATCGTGATGTGGAAGCTATCGATCTTTAGCTTCTTTTCCGTCTCATCCGTGATGTCAATGACGATTTGAGAGGTTCCTTTGACAGGTGCCGTCGAGGGAATCTTGTAGGTGAGTTGGGTCTGGGGACGCGTTGGTATGTCCTTCACGAAGCCGGGAGTGACCTCCTTGATATATTTTTTGACGGGATCCGGTGGGGGAGAACGGTGAATAAAGAGCCCGGCACATGTCATCAGCATTTCGGTCTGTTCTGCTGTCCGGACTGCCTGAAACGTACTGCGCAACCATCAAGACGATGCCCACGAACGCCACGACGGCATCAACAACGGGAACCACCACCTCTCAATGCCCATGAGAGCCAAGCCGATCTCAGACACTTGCACGAACACCTGAACGGTGACAGCAGCCATGCTGACAATGTCCAGGACGATAATCCCCGTCTTCTCAGTTCCCCATTCTCTTTCGATCTGGAACCAGAGCCCGACGACCACAGCCATGTTGGCCAAGACAACGACCGCGCTGAGGAACCCCGCCCTGGCTTTGGAAGCTTTGAAGCGTGTGGCCATCTCTTCGACCGTGGCTTGTGAAGTAACTTCGCCGACTTGGGTCTCGATAGGGGCCCCTTTCGCCTCGCTGTTGACTTGAGCTAAGCCCTCGCTATTCAGCACCTTCTCCTCGATTGCATCGACCTTAAGGACGGCCTTGGGCTTAGAGCCCCCGATTCGCAAATTCCACTTTCCACACGTCTGCTGTAGTTTGAGATCATCCAGCGCGTAGTTTTTAATGACTCTGTAGACAGAGACGATGTCGCCAATCATCTGCAATGCGGCTTCCACGACCTGCAAAACGCCCTTGGCCCGGTCAACCGGACTAAGATTATCCCAATTCAAAAGATACGTCACGGCCTGCCATATCTGCATACCCTGGGCGCTGAGATGGTGAATTAGCGCTTTCTACACCATTTCCACAGAGAGATGAGACTCACACAATGGAGGTGAGGGCGACAAAGCTCTTGTACACTCTGTTGAATACCATCCGTGTCTCCTTGGACAACTTTTGATTGGCCTTCTCCTTGACAGCTTTCATCATCTTGCTGAAATATGACAGATTCTTCTTCCCCATGGCCGCGGCAAAGAAATGACCAAGCTGAGTACCAGGGGTCTGATAGCGTGCTGGACAGAAATTGCCTCAATGTGAGGTAGGATGCGATCAACTCTTTTAAGTGAAGTTGTTGACGCGTGCAACCTACATACAGAGGATGTCTGGAATACAGGAGATGCTAACTACCTACCCAACCTACACTACTGTATAAAAGGCCAACCTAGTAACACACCTCGCCATTCTGTTATAAAGCCCCTCGCCAACTAATTCGCTACAGACTATAGGGTGTGGCTATAGAATGGCAAGATGTGGCAATTAGGTGCAGTTATATTGACTCCGTTCGCTCAGAGCTGAACACTGGGTTCTAATGTAAAACTACTGCAGTGTATCGTGGAAAGATTGCTTGATGCGCCCACGGTAGGATTCTGGTCAATGCTGGTTGGGAGTTTTGCTGCTGCCTCTGAGAATCGCCGCTAGCACTTCTCGCAGAACCAAATAAGCTCACAAAAACAGTAGAATACAAAATCGCAACCCCATATACTAGGTATCTATTAGATTTCAACGCAGAATAAATCCGTACTAAGCTTATTTACGTCTCCAGAGGAGAAATCGCCAGTGACATACGGAAGGACGGCCTCGATATCGCTGAGGTCGCCTTTCTTCGGTGGTTCCGCACCCTTCGCATATAGAGGCTGTCCTCAGAATATTCGTCACTTCTCGACCACTGGTTTAATGGCTGGCAAGGTGTTCAAAGTCCTCTTGTGACAAATTATGGTCGAGCTTCTGCGCCAATTGGCTCCAGATGAGAGCCTTTTGCTCCAGCCCCGGACTGCAATATGGTATCCGAATATGGATTCGAGAAGCAAAAGCAGCGTCAAAGTCACTAACTCTGTTCCTTGTGAGGAACAGAATTCCAGCTTGATATTCGAGTAGACGGAGGAAAACTGATCATTACCTTTCCATCAGAACGGAGCATAACTGGGCTTGTGGCGGAACTACAAACCTGAAACTATTGCATTCAGTCCGAAGTCGTCTTCACTTCTTTTAGTCGTGAATGTGTCTGCTTCGACAAGTGACATCACAGCATTCCATCTGGCAATCAGCTTAAAAATATTTTCAAGCCGCTCTTCAACCTGGTTCACTTCGTTGCCCAGCTCACCACTAATGACATAGTACAATGGACAATGCAGACACTCTGCCACGCTTTCTGGACATAGTCAAAATTCTGTCAGCCAACACCACATTGAATTGTGAGTTACGTCTCTTTTCGTACCTGCTGTTATGGCTTTACTACTCCCAGGAGGGCCGTACAACAGGAATACGATCCCCCGCCCTTTACCTGGGATAATATCACTGAATTCACTTGAACAGGATCGTTGTGTCGACACAAGGTTCTTGATCACTTGCTTATGCTTTTCTGAAGCTTGTCAAAGTAATTGTTCTCCCATTGTATCTCATCAATGTCGTCAAGGACATACCCCCATCTTTTGTTGGCTAGGGAGTATCCTTCAATTCATGCAGGACAAGCAATCAGTTTATCCTCTGGGATATGTGGAATCTCTGGAACATGAAGTTTGATTTCCAATAATGAAAAGGCTTTGTAGCACTTGATTGTATCTGAAGTTCCAGAACTGTGCAGGGAACAATATTGGTCAATTTCCTCTGGTGACTCGTTTTCAGTGACATAATCATCTTTAAAATGTGGAAAATATTGCACCACGCCCTCTGGGTCTAGTATGAATCATCTTGAAATCTGGAAGTAAGCCACTGCTAGTTACCCTGTCCTACAGGAACTCGAGAGTGGTTTGAGTGGACTCTCACATGCGTTGTGGGAGGATCAAAATAACAACACCGTTCTCGTTAGCGAGGTTTAGAAGGCATCCAGAATGGCCATGATGTTCGCGATGAGCCCCAGCTCTTTTCAGTCCAATGGTCGAACCCTTTCGCAGAGGATTATGTACCGCTTCCCCCCATGGACCGAATATTTGCGCACAGCTTCCCTCTTTCGGTAGAATTTCATTGGATAGACAGGAAGATCGGTAATGTCCATTATTTCGTGCATGGAAACTGTGCGTTTCAATAATCTCTCTTGGCTTCAACCCATCTAAACCCGTGTATGTAACGGTGATATTCCAAAGCGTCGTGTTGCTCGAGTCTTAGGTAACTTTGTATCGTCTCAGAATCGCGCATGATAAAATTGGGTTCCTAACACTGAGGGTATTCTGAAGCAATACCAACTCTCCAGGTGAAAAGAGAGCCCAGAGACATGAAAAGGCAATTTGGTGGGCATCTGTCAACGCTTCAATCTCCTTGATTCTCTTTGACAAGAATTGTGTCTCAAAGTCTCTAAGGAGTTCCAGTTCCTTGATCAAACGTTGACTCCCAGGCACTGCTAGCAATTCTGCTTCACCTGGAAGATGTGATTATGCTCCAGAAACGGGGGCCATTCCATACGATATTCGCTAGAAAGTCAGAAGATAGCCTTTCTATCCACGTTCCTGCGAATCTCAACTCTGATTGACGGTGGCAGGATCGTCGTGAATGTCCAGAGCACAGATGGCCCTTCACTTGTCGTCCTTAGAGCGGCACATTGGGGCGATTACAATTCTGTTCAGCCTCAAGGTTCTTGTGAAAAATGGAGAGAATACGATCTGTTGAAACAGGAGAGAGCATAGGTGGTGGGCGAAAAATGATGTGGCCATGTTCCAGTTACGTACAAATCATCTCCAGTGGTTTAGAATTTTCTGTCTACAAGAGGGACGCTGTATTTTTTTTTTTTTAGCTCTGCTATCCCACAAGCTTAGGTAATCTTCGCCTTCGCCTGTTTAAATCCACTCATTGGTTGTTGTGACATTCTAACATTCTAAATACATTCTTCCTCTTGTTCTTGTTAAGGTCATATTCACAGTGTTCTTTCTGAATTTGTTCTATTTAAGCAGTTCAGAGGGGGCTAAAGGGTTTAGTCCACTCAAGTTAGATTTGTTTTAGTTCCTTATATGGAGAGCACCTACTGTTACTACATACGTGGAATATGCTGGGAGATATATTAACTCGTTTGCTTGAGTTAATATTAATATTACCAATAATAATCATGATTATGCAGCATAGATAACCTCAGAACTCCTCTCAACAAGCCTAAAGTGTTGGGAGAGGGATGGAGCAGTCCGGGACACTAGAATTCTGCTGTTCAGGTTGCGATTACTAGCCTCTGTTGTTCCCGAAATTGGCGGCTGCGAGCGTGACGGCGTGGCAAGAAGCTATATAAGCGAGAGCAGTACGAAGCCGTTGGCTTCGTATCCTAGTCTTTTGCCAGTAGCGCAGCGGTTTGGCTCCTAGAATGCTCCCTAGGAGCCACACCGTGACAGTGAGGCTTAGAGATCCCCTTCTCTCTAAGTACTTGGTATATCTGTTTGAATCAACATCAGAATTAAGTGAGATATTCACTTATTATACTAGGTTTCTTATTCATTTATTACAAATCACGGCTTAAGAAAAGTAATGCATTATTTAGGATGGTTTGGTAGTTTGACATCCCCGCACTAATTTCTCACCTAATGGGACATCATACGAAGAGCGCATCCCAGCTTTAGGAGTTTATTTTCGTCAGAAGTGCTACTCGCTTAGCACATATTCAAGGTTGGAAGGTAATTTTGTAGCTGGGTTGCGGCAGGGGGCCTGAAATCTGGTGATGTTGGAACTTGGGCCAGTGTCATAGGCGGCACTATGCAGCTTTGCAACATCGGTCAGAGCTCTTTGCTTGCTATTATCAACTGAAAAGGTGCGATGACACCCTGATCAGTGCTTATTTTCCGACAGCTATATTCTTTGCCTGCAAGCTTCGGGCATCCTCGGGACCCCACGTTGGCCGTGAAGGCCTAGTAGATAAATCTATATAAGGAGGACTGATCCCTAGGAGAAAGGAATCAGCGGACCGTCCAATACTTTATCAATCTATTTGATACCTTTCGCTATATCTTCTCTTGCTTGACGCCGGCGTATCGCCCCCAGCACCATTTACAGCCAGCTGGTCCTCGATTGTCGTTGCAGCTGAACTACTGTTTTCTCAACATCGACACGAGGATTGACCCAGCTGGGCCCTGGGATTATAGGGCCATATCCTGTCGTACACTCAATTATTGATATAGTGCATGGTTTTGCTCAACTGAGATATACGTTCACCCATCTTCGAAAATACAGCATGGAAGACCAGCACCAAAAACCGCATGTTATCATCGGTGTCGTCCCCGCCTTCGGCCACGCAGAGAAGCTCATAGTCATCGGTGCTGACCTTGTGAAACGCGGATATCCTGTCTCCTTCCTGACCGGTAGCGTTTTTCAGAAAGAGGTCGAGAGCATCGGTGCTCGGTTTGTACCACTCAAGGGCCGTGCCGATTTCGACATCGAGAGATGCCATGAGCAGTATCCATTCTACAAAAGCATGCCGCTCGGTATGGAGCGCACTATCTGGGACCTGGACACCTGGTTTATTAGCCCGATCAAGGATCAGTACGAGTGCCTCCAAAAGCTCTTGAAGGAGATCAAAGAGACGGAAGGAGACGACAGAACGGTGATATACATCGACGATACTAGTTTCGCTGCCGCGGCACCAATTCTCCTGGGAGCCCCAGGTTGTCACCGACCAAACGGCTTCATTAAGATCGGGATCAGCCCCCTCATACAGGAGAGCGTCGATACAGCTCCATTCGGCATGGGTCTACCCCCGGACTCGTCTGAGGCCGGTCGCGTCAGAAATCGTGCCTTGCAGGAGCAAGCCAATCTCGCTTCCGCGCCGATCCAGAAGCTGTGGACAGATGCTCTCCGGTCGACAGGTGTTCCGGTCGACGAGAGAAAATCGCGCCGTCAGTTCTTCGATGAGCTCCCGCGCTGCTGCGACCTCTTCCTGCAGATGTCGATCCCAGAGCTCGAGTACCCACGCAGTGATCTGCCTGAAGGGCTGAGGTTTATAGGAGCTCTGCCTTCCGTGGGCAGCAAAGTAGGAAAGGACGCGACATTTCCAGAATGGTGGGACGAAGTCATCCACGCCCCTGAAGACAAGAAGAGGCCCATAGTTGTGATCACCCAAGGTTCTGCACACAATGACCCCTCTGAACTAATCCTACCAGCCATCGAAGGACTCAAGGATCTAGATATCACTGCCGTCGTAACCCTCGTCAAATCATCAACCATCGAGGACTACCCTGACATAGATATCCCCGCCAATGTCAAACTGGCCCAGTTCATCCCCTTTGATATTCTCTTCCAACATGCGGCCATCTTGGTGTCCAACGGCGGCTTTGGCACAGTGCAGCAGGCCCTCTCCCACGGCGTTCCCATGGTCCTTGCCGGAATGGCCGCTGACAAGCCCGAGACAAACGCCCGGGCCGCGTGGGCAGGGGCGGCAATAAATCTTGCATGTCAGAGACCGGAGCCTGGCCAGATTAGGGATGCTGTGTCTCAGATTCTGGCCGATCCTGTGCGGAGGGAACGGTGCTTGCAGTTGAAGAGAGAGTATGCAAAGTATGATGCGTTGAGTTTTGTTGCGGCTGCTGTGGATGAGCTAGCAGGGATATGAGAATGAGCGTGGTTGGATATGCTTTGATCAAATTTAGATTAGCAATATTATGTTGAAGGTCATGGCTGCTATGTTGAAGCTTCAAATTCAGGGTCTCCAGGAGAAAATGCATATTGTATAGAGCAAATCGATCTAGTTTTACTCGCTAGATCGAGTGGTAGGTGACTCACCAGCAGTTTCAACGCTAGACCATGCTAGAATCAGGAATATTATATTCGTCTGTGATGTGACGTCGACTTCTAAAGCATTCGCATCTGATGAATCATAAATGCTAGGGTATTACACTCCTGCTAATGGTCCAATTTCGGTCATCTGGAGAGGACGACGGCAGACAAGCTTCAAACTTCGATGTACACGAAAATATAATCGTGTTCACCGAATTTGCGCTGGGCTGACGACTGTGGACATCATGTGGTTCTTTTCATGAAATCATGGATCAGCCTCCGAAAGCAAAGCACAGTGTAGGACGACCCGAACGGTCCAGAGTGAAAAGCAGAAGCTAAAGGTCCGTTTAAGGGACCCCGTATTTAGGCATTGGATATCGTCGCGGTAACTGCCAGGCCTTTGTTTCAACAATCCATGGACTTCAACTGATGTCGAATAGGGATCCAGTGCTGCTGTATCCTTTTAGCTGCGCGATTTCTAGATGTACCTCTTCTACGATCGAACCAGACCAATTATTTTAAATCACCGGCCACAATCGAATAATAAGCAGTACGATGTGATAGAGGGATGAACTTTAAACTTCGGAGTGATGTCCGAAGAACCTAGTTGTGTCACGGAAATACAGAGACCAAATTACAGAGGGATATGTATCGTATCGTATCCAAACGAACCAACATCCGAAACGCACTGCATACCGTCCTAACAAATGCACGAGCTATCGTCGTAGTGTCTGCTTGTCCAGGATATCATAGAGAAATCCACAGGAAGATAAATTGAGGCACATCCAACCCCCTGGGGTGGGAAGCACATCTCCGGTCTTCGAGTTCACCGTTTAGGTATACCCTCGGCAAAGGACAAAACACATCGCCATGGCTCAGAGCAGGTTACAGCAGATCATCAGCCACTTTCGGCT
Source organism: Thermoascus crustaceus (assembly GCF_041956765.1). Taxonomy (NCBI): domain Eukaryota; kingdom Fungi; phylum Ascomycota; class Eurotiomycetes; order Eurotiales; family Thermoascaceae; genus Thermoascus; species Thermoascus crustaceus. The sequence continues at coordinate 2,302,691 of NW_027192530.1, read as the reverse complement.
ACCGACGAAGCAGCTGTCGGCCGTTCAAGGCACCCGCGACCCTCCTCTGTGGGAGATCACACTCAAAGACTTCATTGAACAGCAGGCTGCGAAGTATGGCGACAGGGAGGCGGTGGTATGCTCATGGACCGGTGCAAGACTGTCCTACGCGGAGCTCAATCGACGTAGCAAGATCGTGGCCAAAGCTCTCCTTGGGCTAGGTGTCCGCCCTGGAGATACTGTTGCCATTATGGCGGGCAATTGCCAGCAGTACGTCGAGGTCTTCTTCGCGACGACGCGCATTGGTGCCATTCTGGTGCTTGTGAACAACACATACACGAAGCCGGAGTTTGAGTACGCGATAAATCATACAGGTGTGCCCACAAGGAATTTAATATTTTGGATGTGTATAGTTGACTATTATTGCGGTATAGAGCCCAAGGTCTTGTTCATATCACATACAATCGGCGCCAAAAACAATGACGATATCATCGAACTCTTCCGCAACAAAACCACTCGCAAGGCCTTTTCAACCCTGCAACAGATAATCCTGTTGAAAGAAACCCCCAGGATAAACCCAGAATGCATGAAGTACTATGAAGACGCCCTCGAGAAGTTTCAGGTTTCGGACTACGAGCTTGGACAGGTAGATGGTCGCTTTCCCCCTGACACCGTCTGCAACCTACAATTTACCAGTGGTACAACTGGGAACCCCAAGGCTGCAATGTTGACACATTAGTAAGTCCGTGGTACAGTCAGTATGAGTGTACAAATGACTAACCAAGTCAACAATCAGTGGTCTTTTAAACAACGGGCGCTTTATCGGAGACAACATGGAACTGACAGAAGAAGACCGCCTCTGCAGTCCTCCCCCTATCTTCCACATATTCTGCTTGGTACTTGGCATGCTTGCTTGTCTCACTCATGGCAGCTGTTTTATTATGCCTTCGGAAGCCTTCAACGCGCAGGAAGTTCTTGAGACTGTCGCCAATGAACGGTGTACCGCTTTGCATGGCGTTCCCACGATGTTCCTCGCTGAGCTGCGTCTTCCAAAACCCAAAAATTTTGGAGACGCGAGGCTTAGAACGGGCATTGCGGCTGGGTCGCCGGTACCTCCACAGCTCATCAAGGACGTCGAGAGGGAGTTCAAGATTCGACATCTTCTGAACAATTACGGTACGTTCTTCCCCTCCGGTAGCTTTGTTTCCGCTATCATTGATGTTAATTTCTGCAAACATAGGAATGACGGAAACCTCTCCCACAAGTTTCATGACGGCCATCAAAGACCCAGTAGACAAGCGCAGAACCACAGTCGGACGGATCCTACCACATACCACTGCCAAGATCGTCGACCCCAAAGGGAATATCGTCCCAATCGGAAAAAGAGGCGAACTATGCGTGACTGGGTACTGTTTGCAAAAGGGATACTGGAAGAACAAGCAAAAGACAGACGAGGTCATGATTCGGGATGAGAATGGGACGTTATGGATGTATACCGGCGATGAAGCGGTGTTCGATGAAGACGGGTACTGCCATATCACTGGTCGGATCAAGGATCTTATTATTCGAGGTGAGTACTTAAATCAATATAGTTTCACCTATCTGTTGCTAACAATATGCACCAGGCGGCGAGAACATCTTCCCCGTCGAGATCGAAAACCACCTAGCCCAACACCCTGCGATCCATTCAGCGGTCGTAGTAGGCATCAAGGACGACCGATACGGTGAAGTGGTAGGAGCATTCCTGGAGCAGAAACCAAACACAAAGCGGCCCAGCACGGACGAGGTTCGGGGTTGGGTGAGGGAGCGATTAGCCAGACAGAAGGTGCCGCAATACGTGTTCTGGTGCGGAGATGACGGGGTCGAAAAGACGTTCCCAATTACTGGAAATGGGAAGATCAAGAAGAATCTGGTGAAGGAATGGGGCAATTTCCTGGCTGCGAGGGGACTAGGTTATTGAAAAGTTGACGACGATGATATTGCTATTTGCCTATCCTGTTGGTTTGGATATATACAGACAGGATATCGTGATCGATAGACCAGCGTTGTATGCAGCGTTTCAAAGATAAACTAGATCTATCTAGACCAGTTTGTTATATACTACGCAAAATCCTTCCATTGACTCGACCCGGATACAAATATAAAGCTCATTCTATTGCAACCGACTTCAACACCATACTTTCTATCTATCCTAACCAATTAGCCTCTTCAGCTTATATACTAACTCTTGCATATCTCATCCTACCTGACGACGCAAAAATGGGCTCTATCTCATGTCATATTTTATCATACCGTATCAAATCCTTACCCCGCACGATCGGGTTCTCGGTCCGAACTTGCATAATAATACCAGATAAGAATACGCAGTAACAAATAAATTGGCGATCAAGATTCAGTTTCTGATTCTGTTAGTTAACCAATCGACCGATTTCAAAGTTGCAGAGTTCCTAGGTAGCAGATAGTACCTGTTGAGTAAGTACCTCATATGTTTGAGTGCGTGTGTCTCTGTTGGGATACAGTCTTGGCTCCAAGATTGAGCAATGGGTAGACCACTTACGAATTATCAGTTTGATAAGAAAAGGACAAAAACACACAAACTCGATTTACATAATCCATATTCAAGTTTGTGAGATACGTCGATAATAACACTGCCAACTCATTCCTACTTACGCTCCCCAAGCTCCGGTTCCGTCCCGTATTACACCCCAATTAACCGCCAAATTACAAAACCGTACATACGCCACACGCCATACACACGGATTCATTTCACCATCTCCGCAGCCAAGTCCAGTTTAATTACAGATTATGGGGTAGCTAGCTGTCTTCTAAATTCCGGGGGCGGGGGCGGCCCCGTTCGGCCAGAAATCCGGGGTTGTGGGGCGCCCCGGCGAGTTGTCCGGGGTCGGGGTCGGGGTTGGAGGGTGGGATGGTGATTGGTTTGGAACGGAACGGAGTATATGGGGTAACTTGGGTAAATAGGCTGCAGTATACTGCGTGGTATAGTGTTTACGATGTGTGTGCCTTGCTGGAAATCCGGGAATGTCCACTTGATAATGCTTTCTATTGCACTTTGTTTTCGTTTGGTGTACTGCGCTTACTTACTGTACATGTCCATTCAGAACATGTCGTTTAGTAAGGAAAATAAATCCGCTTGAATCCCGAAGCAAGCCAGCCGGCTATGTTTCAATGCTCTCCTTGCTCCGTAGCTCAAATCCCTGGAACAAGCTGGCTAGTATGTATGTACAGTACATAAATAGACCAATTCCTACCCACCGGATTAAGGATATGACGCGGGATCTTTGCTGCCATCTATCTGAGCCCGAACAGGATATGCCGATCGCGACCTCGTAATGGAAAATAAATGCCAGATAATGGTTGTGTACCCGCATTGCAATCCAATCCAAATCTGAGCAATTAGGTACGTAAATGACTGTTTCTATTCTCAATTGTTGAGTACACTGGAATGTCTAAAATGCATGTGGACTGAATCGAAATGCCTAACATCTTAACAAGGCTCGTCAGCATGCCTCTTAAGATACCGCCTCGATAACATTCGATGTTTGAAGCTAGACAGAAGATCAACTTGCCAGACTTCTATGAACAGGTAAATAGACGTCATATAAAAACTTCACGGTAACCTGCTCTAGCTGGATATCTATCCCGTATGGGTCTATATAAACGGCCTCGAAGACAAGTTCCTCAGTGGTGTAAATTCCTGGCTTGGTTCTACAATGTAAAACAGAGACTAAACAGTAGCGTTGATGGAGTGCGGAGGAGAAGAGAACCGGATAGTAACATCATTCTTTGGACGTGAAGTGCACGGCACCATAATCAACAGCTGAGACTGCTATTAATGCAATGTTGCCGTCTACTGTCGAGCTTAATTGCGGCCTTGGGGACGAAGAAGATGTGAATGGCGGTAGAGTCCCCATTACGACCATGCTGGTATCGGACATCTAAACGTAAAGAATATCCGTGCCGAATTACATGAGAAGACGACGTTGTTAGAAGGATTTGTTTTGAGGGGGAATGACTAAATCAACACCTCTAAACCGGACATAATCTATGTAAAATACTTCAATTCACTGTTGGTCTGTCGGATACATACATACATAAAGCCATCTTCCAGACCTGGTGATGACCCACGTTGATGCAACACCCTCAACTCAATTATACGCAACAAATCCAAAGTCACGGAATATAATCTTCATTAAATAACAGAAATTCAGAACACATTTTACACAGATGCTGCAGGTAAGTCATCTAATACCTACCGCACCACCTTTCCTTGGATTGGATTGGAGTTCTGCAGCAGCTCTACCTACTACAGTACGTACGTTAGTCCCTTTTCGTTTTCCTGATACGATTCGCTTAATCGTGTATCCGGAATGAAGCGACTGGATTTTTCGAACGGACTCTTTCTTTCTTCTTTTACCCAACTGTCTGGGGATATTGTCGCAGGTTATATATAGGTAGGTACATATTCGGCACGTATACAAGTCAAGAATACGAGATGAGCCTCAATCCTCGTATTCCTTACTTAGCTAAACTAATCTTCCGATCCTTCCAAATACGAGGTCCTACATATACAGTGGCGCCGAAAGCTGCATAACGAAGCTTTTTAGTCTGCAGCGCTAGGGATGTAGGTAATCTGCGCCTCCTTGCTTGCTTGGTTTCTTTCTCTTTGAAGTGGGCCTGGTCTTATAGGGGAATCAATATATTATTAACAAGTACGGAGTACTAAAAGCATTTAAATTACATGATAGCGGAAGCGATACTATGCTTGAAGAAAAATTCCCATCACATTCCTGCGTTTCGCTTCAAACATGAACAATTACAAAGTACATACTGACATAACTAACTCGAACAATGCCTGCCTATCAGATGCTAGTTGAATAGCCCAAACTGCAAAATTTTACTCTTTTGTTGATTTTCGTTCGTTCGTTTCATTGGACGTTCTCCTCATCCTTCTTCGACCCCAGCCCAAAGGTAACGCGGGCCGGCTGGGCGTCTTCAACGTCGAAGACCTCATCGTCTATTGCGATGGGGTCTGCTCCGTTCAGGTACATGAACCAGTAGTATCCGCCTTTACACATTTAGCACCGCATCCAGGGTCACTACAGGGAGGTTTGGATAGAGACAGTAGTTAGTTACTCACCACAAAACAGCGCCCCACCAACAATATTCCCCAGCCCAGCAGGAATGATGCCCTTCCAGACATACATCCCGACACTCAGACCCGGCGTGCCCTGGAAGATGCCGAGCGGGATGAAACACATGTTGGCGACGACGTGGTCCAGGCCCAGAGACACGAAGGCAAAGATGGGCCACCACATTCCGACCACTTTGGAGGTCAGATCGCGGCCCTGCATGGCGAGGAAGCAGGCGAGGCAGACGAGCCAGTTGCAGCCGATGCCGCGCAGGAAGATCTGGTGGAAGGTCGGGGTGACTTGCTTCTTGGTCACGAAGGCGATCACTTCGGATTTGAATGGTTCTGCGTCGAAGACGGCGCCGTCTGGGCAGGGTTCATCCCATTAGTATTGCAGGCCGATCGCGATGTATATACGGTACGACGATTTACAGCATGGGCAACATACACTTAAAGATGATTGCCGTCACGAATAATGACCCAGCAAGATTACCCCAAAACGTGAGGAACCAATGCAGGAGCATCCGCACCAGAGAGAGTCGACGATGAAGGACAGCAACTGTGGTGTACTGGAAGCATATTATTATCTCCGGTCTCGTGCGTGTTTCCGATTGGACGTGTCGTCTCATACCATAAAAGTCCCTGTGCAGAGGTCCGCACCCGTCAACAAGATCAACACCAAACCATACGGGAACACGAGTGCACCAATCGTCTTGATCAGACCGGGCGCGTTTTCCTGAAACCACGGTGCGGTCATCGTGCTGAGCGACGTCGCGGCCGCGAATGACAGTAGACATCCGGCGGAGACGCCGCTGAGGAAGACCTTCTCGGGCCTCATCAGGCCCTTTTTAACCCCCGCCCGGGACACCAGCTCGATGGTCTGAGCTGGCGTGTAGGAATTGATATTGATTGTCCCCATGTTTTTGAGGTGTGTAGGATGAATCGTACGCAGCGTGGCGGTATAGGTGACTAGAATAAAAAAAAGCTTGGCAATATTGGCGTGGCTTGATCGAAAAATAGAAATACGAGATCCAGTGGGTTTCCACAGCCTCGGATAGGAGGGCGATGGAGAATTCTGCTCTAAGACCAGTCAATATGTAGACCTGAATCGAATTGACTCGAAGTCATCTTACCTCCGCTACCGGGCCAAGAAATAATATGGGATCTCGGTCCCCGAGCGCAACGATCAAACGTCTGTTCCTGGAAAGCCTCACGCGGGGGAATCCTGGAGTAAGGTCTGGGCCACTCCAAATGAAGAACGTTTGTTTATATGCGTACGGAGTATACCGAACTCCCGGGCTGTGGGGAACTCTTCGCTAAGTCTGTCAGGAAGGACATAGTATGGAGCATGGAGAAGCAATAGGGGTGACAATCCCCGCATGAGGAGACACTCTTTCCTTCCGTCTATTTATTTAGTTACCTAGCTTAATCGAAGCTTGGGTATGCAGTCGTATGGAGCACTGAGATGGAGGCCGCGCCAAATGTCCACACCTACTCAGATAGGACTAGCTCTTACCTGTGAGGAAACTAACTGGGAAGTTGGGGTACAACAGACATTCCAGAGCCCCAGGGGGTCGCACGGATGGGTCAGTTCGGCCTCCCGCGCTAGCAAAGTAGTGTGTGGAGTACGCAGTATTCTTACTGTGTACAAGGTAGCGTTTGGACAATCTCAAATGGGACTGAGCGAGCAGGATTACGAGCATGGCCGGGCAGAGCAGGTGGTTGAACTATTAAACGTGGTATGACGGGCGTACTATGCCCCGTAACCACGGTATCTTATCTATCGAGCTGAAGGTCGCCTTACAGGTATGTTCCTCGATGCTGTGTGAGGTGATATTTACTTTCCAGGCTGTATGAGAAACCGCATTAGACTCTAGAACAAATATCAGTGCGTGACACCTAATTATCATCATATCCATGAGTTTCCGGGATCAGGAAGTTTCTCCAGTTGAAAGAAATACTTACAATATTTATTACCCCATGAATAAACTAACCAGTGAGCTACTACGTCGTGGCGGTTGAGCTGAGCTTCAACTCAAAGTCATATCTGGCCATGTGAGTCAACTGAGCTGGCGTGATAATCCTGACATTAAGACTGCGGTAAGTGTGTTGAGGAGATAGAGCAACTGCTATCTCCGTGCCGCGTCTCCGTGCAGCGTCACTGAGGATCGTTCTAGCTCGTAAGCTTGTACTGTGCCACTGTGGGGAAGGTAAGCTAGATCGCTGATTCCAATCAGCAGGAGAAACAAGCTGCTGACCCTTGCTAGAGCGGATGCTGGATGAGGAGCGGCCTTGTTTTCAGTGCTGAACAGATGGACTCTCCATGAAGATTCAGCAGGGAGTGACATGGCGCTAAAGTAGTAAGGTTACGTTCACGGTTCCCCCGTCCTGCATCTGCTCCAGACCGGTTTAGGCTCCTCGTCCAGGATGTTGAACAGTAAGATTGGCAAAAAACAACTAGCAATTGTCAGCCCATCCCTTGCCCAGTCCTCACGTGTGGGCTACTTACCTACCTACTGTAGGTGCGTTGGTCATGAGCCATCATTGGTCCCAAGCTGGCCAGCAAATAGAAACAGGAAACGATCCAACACAATAGGGAACTGGCTGAGATATCGAGGGTTCTATTTTCATCCTAGTTTTTGCATTCGATTTCCTGCAACGTGTGCAGAAAGCATATTGGATGTTCTGTACGCTAACAGGTAGGAGCATACCGCAAACATAGGGATCTTGATTCCAATTAACAACGATCGCATAACGTTTATCTGTGAAGAGTACCCGACTACACGATCCTGCAGAGCCTGCTTTCTGCAGTCATGCTCAACACAACGCATGCTCGTGGCAAGGCTGCAAGTGACTGGCACGCCTGGCGCCTACGCCATTGCCGCCAGCGCGTCCACTCCTTGCCGAAAACGCAAGCCACATTGATGCAAAGAAGGATGGAGGCGGGGATGGCTTCTGGGCGTAAAAGTCTTGTTCTTGCGCCAGGCTGGCGGCGTGTTTTGGCTGGTTGCTAGGTGAAGTTGGTGAGATCAGGAGTTATGGGGTTATGGGGTGCGGAGGCCCGCGTCGGGGCGGGACGTGTTGGCATCGCTCCTGATCGACTCTTCACCGCACCAAGCAGTAAACACAGTAAGTATCTGCCTCGCGGCATGTTTGTCTATTAGAGTTGATGCCCTGGTGACTACTACCTACCAAACACCGACACTCATGTCGAACTACTATTTTCAGGGGCCTTGACCTGCTCTTCCGGCTGAAATCTACCCCCTTCATGCCTTAACCGCCACTTCGCAACGACTACTGGGAAGCCACCACGCCATACGGCTCCTCTTTACTGCAGACAACTGCCCACCCACAAAGGCTTGTTACGATTTGGCGTCTTGCTAGCTTGCAGGGTACGTACCGTCTGCCTAACCTAAACTAGTGTCAGCAGGTGAACAGGCGCGCACATTATAACAAGTCACGCTTCCTATGCAGAACTAGGGTTCTCACCAGCTGAGTCCTAAAGTCTTGAAAGATGCGCAGAGGCAAAGTGCAGGGACGGAGCAGATATCACTGACCTCGAACCAACCGTCCCAACAACTCCCTGCCGTTTACCATGGCCGAGCCTCCACATTATGTGGACAGCGGCAGATCAGCTTTGAACGGCGTACGGAGCTGTGTACTCCGTAGCTGCGGTCAGTTTAGCTAGGGACTAATTTGGTCTCTTGATCATGAGATGAATACGCTGTACTTCCTATTTCTGGGCACCTGCTTTGGTTATTTTCTTTTTTGCCCAACTCGTCCTAATTCTTGTAGCATTTGAATCTGCACATACCTATTCGGGAGGTAAGATTGATCTTGCAGAGACCTGCACCATGTATAAGTGTAATCATAGTATTGTGCATACATCTATCATTTCCCTTATCTGGGATTTATCTCACAGGTAAACCGCTCGGCCACAAAAAGTATCGAGACATCTAGTTGCCCATTGGTACCGAGATATAGATAGCATGTATCCTATAAGAATTTATGCTAATTCTAACTGGAACGCACTTTCAGCGACGGAGATAGATTCTTAGAAGTTTCACGACTATTCCATCTCCATACTTCTCGAAGTCCTAATATTCCTATTCATTTTGTCCTTGTCAATCAGTCTATCTTCAGATTAGATGACTAAGTACAGCACATAGTTAACTACCCAAAGAACGCTTATGCAGTCATAGAGTGCATATTTTTGTTGTCTATGTTCACATGATAGAAGACACAGTGGTACTCTATTACTCTGTAGATCATTATGCATCTCAAGTACCTCTTTAAATACTACCAACCGGATAAAGCAGACAGACAGACAGTCAGTCAGTCAGTCTCAACATAAAGTAGTGTTTATGCCTAGGTGGAAACAGCAATGGTGTGTCTGGCGCTGATCTGGCTGTGAAGCAGAACCATACCATCCCTATCGGCCGAGAAGGCCGCGCACGGTGATATCCAAGCCCAACACAACACAGCACAGATTGTCCATGCAGGTTTTACATAACATAAAATAGCATAGCAGATCCCTAGACTGAAGATAAACTCGAGCTTATATGTATACAGGAAGTTAGCAATTATGCTCATACTATGGGTAATCTTTCCCCCTTGTCCCTGTCTATGTGGTACGGTGCATCTCAAGTTCCTGTGTTCCTGGAAAGTGAATTTGCCTACCTACGGATGTAAGATAAGATAAGCAAGCATAACGAGAGCAATACATCAATGCATGAGCTACTGATATGTATAAGCTTAACAGTTCCTGAAGATGGTGAGAAGCAAAAAGGACCTTTGCTTATGAGGATAGCAGGTAATAAAAAAACATGGAATGTCTCAAACGTTATTAATACATAATCCTCATTCTCCACTGAAGGCATTGGGCAGAAGAAGGCCTATTCTATTCTATACATATTAGGATTTACTCGTCCTGATACTTTTCCGGAGAGCTCAAGGATTTCTATTTTCTATGTATATACGCTACCCTCTCTACACAGTGCATCTCCGAAACCACATCTTATATAGTCAAACCGCCATATTCCATATTTTCGTCTTCCGTCCTCTCCTCACAACGCTTCTTCTTCTCGTTCACAAGATTCTTCAGATATTTACCCAACAGCCGTTAAGCCGGCGTAGAATATATGTCCCTGTGTAGGGGTAACGGCGCCTCGGGCGATGGGACGCAGGCGGCAGCGGGCAACCTGTCGAACATACTCACGGTCGAAATTGTCGTTGATGGTGCAAGCGGCCCCGCGCAGGAAGACGTTCCAGATGAGAATATTCGCGCTTGCAGACAGGAGAAGAGAGGGCGGGATGATAGGCTGGGCAATGCAAGCGGCGTAGCTCAGGCCGATCAGGTAGGGGAAGTAGAAGGCATAGAGACCGCCTGGTTTCTCGATGCACATCAATTCGCCATATGGAACCCAGGAGGATGGTATGACGGAGAGAATGCCCTTCTACGAAGGTTGATATGGTGGGTGCTCGACAGCTGATGTTGCTGCTGAAGGGAGAGATGTCTGGGCTTTTGAAGATTGCCAGCGAGACAGTGATACCGTTCTTGTACATCTCGCCGATATTAGACTCCTCGAGGGAGCTTTTATCAAGGATAGCTGGCTAGCAGAGCCTGAGAAGCAGAGAACGCATAGCTTGCTCGGAGGAGAGCCTATAAAACACGAAGACATAGTCGCGATACATATGCTCTGCCCAACATTAGCAGAGAATCTCATCGAGAGAAGTAAAATGAAGCAATCGATGACTGCAACCATCGATGGAAGCGCCTTGTCCGGACGTATTGGTCTCTTGTATCGGCCAGCATGATCTCTACCATCCCTTCGTCGGCCGATCAGGCCACCAAAGATTCTATAGAAAGCATCCTCAGTAGACAAGACGCGCACAGTGGTAAACGGTTTTAGACATACATCGGGTGAAATAGTTCAAGGCGTCCACGGGAGAGCAGTTAGTTTCCTGGTACATATATGGTGTTATCATGTCGCCACGTAAGGTGGCTGCGCCGGTCGTGTACTCTCTATATCATATCCAGCCTCAACATACACTTCTATATCATATCATATCTTCCATCATCCATCCATTGCTCTCTATCGGCTTCGCAAATTTCTATTCTAAACCCACGTGATTTTGACGGTACTCAGGCAATTGGTATGATAGGTCACAGACCCTAGACAAAGCTAGCCTGGATCAAAATATAGAAAAAGCAACAACGTAGGTGGCCTGAAAAAGGCGCCAAAAGATCTGGCGACCTTGTACGCTGACAGGCATCATCTTCCCCTCCTTCGTTCCATGGCCCCAGATAGCAATTAAAACCAACACGATCATAGTCCATACTAGTTTAACACAATCATCAGACTGCCAACTTCAAGCCCGATTTTCATATCGTTATTGTAGGTGCAGGCTTGGTCGGCCTCGCATCGGCCATCTTACTTTGCAAAGCGGGCTATAGCGTGACAGTCCCTGGCGCGGAATGCTGAATTGCGAAATGTCAATCCCCCTTCTTTGACCTATCAAAGTTTCCATATCTTCAATAATGCAGATACAGTCAGATCAACCAGGTCGGTGCAGGCATCCAGCTACCAGCCAATTCATGCAGAGTGCTAGCCGAGATTGGCATTCTCGACCGAGTCCAGGCCATAGCGATTCAGCCTTGTGGAATCATTATTCAATCGTAGAGGGACGGAGAGGTCCTTAGAAACATGAACCTTGACCCCTTTATTACATGATACGTACGGTTTCCCGCATCCGGTCATCCATTCGAGCAGACCTGCGAAGGACACTGTATGAGGAGGCAGAAGCACAAGGGGCTCGTATCGTTCTAGGAGCAAAGATCGATGCCGAAGCGACGGATTTCCCCGACGCGGTCATTCGACAAGCTAACAGTGAGGAGCAGCTCAAGGCCAATCTGGTCATTGGAGCGGACGGAGCACAATCCATGTGTCGGGCAGCCCTCTTACAGCAGCGACCTAATAGACATTTTTTGAGACCAACCGGCACCATTGTGAATCGTATCGTCATCGACCCTGAATCCATGCAAAAGAACTCGCTGCTGGACAATCAATCTCCTGTCGCTCCCAAATATCCACACTTGGTTGGGGCCCGAAGGTCTGGCGCTACCTACTGAAAGGTGCCTTCAACGTTGTTCTGACTCGTCCCACCACGGGTCATGACAACGACGAGGTATTTCTCGGGCCACGGCCTGCGGATGTGGTGGACCTGAGGTCTCTCTTCAGCGACTGGGATCCTCAGATTGGGGACTTGCTGGAAGTTGCGCATGAGTTCCAAAAATGGATGCTACTTGAGATGGACAACGAGCTACCGTCACTATCGTGGGCCCACTCAGGGTGGAAAGTTTGTACTGATAGGGGATGCTGCACATGCTTGTCTTCCGTACTTGTAAGTAGTGAGCCATCCCATCCCATCTCATCCAATAGTGTTAGCTTTAGAGTCCCAGCTCACAACAATCCCAGATCACAAGGAGCCGCGATTGGCTTCGAGTCTGCGTCACTGCTTTCAACGCTACTAGCCAAAGCACAGACTCCAATACAAATCCCCGATGTCCTACGACTATGCGATTCGGCTCGACGGCCTCGGACAGACCGGATTCTGAAAGCAAGTAAGGAGGCGGGTGATATTTGGCAAATGCCGGATGGTCCATTGCAGGTTAAAAGGGATCGGCGATTCGTCGAAGATATACCGCCTTCGGTTGGCTATCCCAATATGCTTGACGATCCTGTTTTCCAGCACTGGCTTTTTGGATTCGATGCCAGAGAGGATGCTGAAAAGGAGTGGATAAGCTATAGAAGCGAGAAAGACTGAGATCTAGCCTTATTGTAGCAATGAAAAACGCGCACAGTGCTATGCCGGAATTTCTCGTCTACCTTACGAGGATATATATATATATATAGTCATCCAGATCCTGGGTAGAAGAAAATTGATATTCCGGAATTGGTTCTACCTGTGATAGGTTAAACTGTCAGAGCTTTTAGAATGATTATCAAGGGGAACGCCCTTAAAAAGGCATGTTAACATTCAAGCAACGGAGAGAGTGAGTCATTAACACGGCGTGGCGAGGCACTACTAGCATCAATCAGATAGTTCGTGTGGGCGAGAATTAGAAAACTAGTCTCCTCGTGGGGGGACTCGCCTATTCTGTAGACACCCTACGGCTGAGATGCTGAGGGTGAGCCACCACTGTGCTATACATACACACACTCTCTCTCATTGTGCAACAGTCGCACGATTCGAGCAGAAACCCATTTCACCTAAAGACAGCCCTAACACCCTTACTCCCTTTCCTAACCCCAGGAAGAAACATATCCGCCACAGTCTCCACATCTTCATGGCTAGTTTCATAAAGAACCAGTTCAGACGTATTACCTCCTTGCTGGCCAGCACGACCAGCACGACCAAACCAGCGAAAAATCCCACCCAGCCCCATGTACAGCTCCGCATACGCCAGATTGATACCAAGGCACTGCCGGGTGCCCTTCGTGAACGCGACCAGGTAGCGATCGAGCCGGGGATTCTCGAGCCAGCGCTCCGGACGGAACTCCTCCGGGCAGGGAAAGATCTTGGGGTCTCGGTGCAGCAGGACGGAAGTCATGGAGACTGGGACGCCCGGGGGGATTTGGATTTCATGACCATGGCTATCGCCATCATCTAGCTTCAAAGACAAGGCCTGATCCGGAGCGATGCGCGCAAGTCGGGACGTCACGCCGTAGGAGAGTCGAAGGGACTCCTGGATACAGGCCGTCAGGTACGGCAGACGTTCCAGGTCGACCAGTTTTAGGGGTCTGCGTTGACGAGGATCTAAGTCTGGAAACTGATTCTGTTCCAGCTCCTCCTCCAGACGGCTCCGGATCGACGGATTGGAAAGGATGTAGAACATCCCCACAGAGAGCGTCCAGCTGGTCGTCTCCGTGCCGGCTCCCACCACTACTTGGCCTTCCTGCGCCATTCTGCTGAGCTGCTTGTCGGAGTCAGGAAGGAGGTTGCTCTCGAGCATGTCGTGGAAGATGGTTCTGTGGGAGGCCGTTTCGTGGTGTTTGTTCTGTCCGTTTTGGATGTTCTTTATCTGCCGGCCCATTTCCTATATATACAAAGTGGTTGATAGTATTGATTCTCAGCAGTGTGCCAATAACTGGCTTGCCCTAAGAGGTAACTAAGTACGTACCGCTTGAAATGCAATGAGCTTTGCCATTCTTAAAAGGCATCAGCACATGAATCCATAATTATCAAATGTGTAATCGGCAACGATTTATAATAAAGTCCTCCGAGCGAACATTCATCTCTTCTAGTCATCAGGACTTACTTCTCATCCAGAAACCTTGCCATCCACGGCGGAACCGACTGAGTCAATCTAAAAATCCAATTCATGTGCTTCGACCAATGATTCATGTCACGGGCAGCAAGCGACACGCGGTGGAACACGGGGTCGAACTCCGGATGCTGGAGACGGTGATCACATCGCGCGAAGGAGTACTCCATGACGATATCTGCAGGAATCATAACAGAAAGATGTCAGCCACCCAGCCACCCGTAAACACAAAAAGAAGGCAGACTATCGATCTATATTTATACACCTCACCATTCGTAAAAGCCGAAAACATAAGCGTCAACGGTATCACCTCCCCACGATTCTTCCGGAATCCCTCCAACCTCGCCAACATCTCATCCACCTTCTCCTGAATGACCGGTTCAAGGCGATACACACTCGCCTTGGAGAAGAACGGGTTCAGGGCGGCCCTGCGCACGCGATGGACGGAATGGTCGATCGTCCCGATGGACGCGTCGGGGGTGCCGAACTGCTTGCTGTACTGGACGGTCTTGTTGCGCCTGTTGGATGAGTAGAGGACGGTGTAGAAGTCTGGGTCTGAGACGTGGAGTTCTTCGGGGTTGATGCGGATGATGGGGCCCTTTTTTTGGTTCATCGTTGCTTGATCAGTATATATACCTGAATGAATGATTTTGTAGGAAAAAAAAAGAAAAGAAAAACGTAAGTTCGTAGCTTGAGAGAGAGGGAAGGTACCTACATAACGCCGATGCATCTTCTCAATCTCCCAAATATACTGTCCTCCACGAATCGCATCGTGGTAGAATTCATACCTTGTAGGCAGTCAATTTGCTTCTCTCTTCTTTTATTATTTATGACACCAAGTCTAGAACTCACCACCACGTCAACGCCGCGATCTTCGGTCCAGGAAAGTGAGAAATCGGACTGAACCAGAGACGATAGACTGCACCGGTCAAGATCCACAGACAGAAGGAGAAGAACGCAAGTGGAAATAGGACAGGAGCTGTATTGCCGATGACGGCAGAGTCAGGAAGTTCCATTGTATATGTAGATAGGGACTAGATTAGATATTCTGGTCAACTATCATCGAAGGAAAAGAAAACTACCTGCAACCTCGACTTAAAGTAGTCCCTCCCACCCTTGTGTACCCAACGCCTCCCTAGACCCAATCCCTACCCCAGCGGTTCGTTCCAAGTTGACGACCAAACTTACCTAACCGGGAACTTAGGTATGCAGTTCCGACCGCCACCGCACATACATATATGCAAGGTGAGTCACGGCAGTGGTCAGGCAAGATTTAAATAATCACACTACTCCGCACGGTACCCCATATTCTTCAACCTCTTCCCCTCCCCTCCCTCTTCACGACTAAATGCTACCCACCCGTCCGACCGGTTCCGACCTCGAATCCCGCCTACAGATAGATGATGACTGATCTGACAAGTAAAGTAGCAAACGATAAATAACGCCTATAAATGACTAGAAAGTCCTAAAAACCAGTTACATTATACGCTTACCTATCTACCTACACCACGTTGGCAAAACTTTCTGCACCGCCCCCTCCCCCTCCCCAGTCTCTATTAGCATGGTAGATTGCTAGCTACTCTATAACCACATGCATGTGAAGTTATCCGGGAGTCATCGATTAAGTGACGTGCTAGGATAGGACAGGTAACGGACGGACCCTTAAAAAAAGCTGGCCCGGATCAAAAACATACTTAGCGAAAAACAGCAAAGCAAGGTAAATTGCTTAGATACCTAGATAGACAGGTGGAAGGGGGTGGGTGCGAAAAGTTTTGGTAGAGCAGTGTATCTAATTTAACTATAAATAAACAAAATAAACCTACAGCCGATTCAATACCTAGGGACGAAAAAAATCGTGTCGATAATCTTAAAACCAGAATATTAGTGAATCGGTGCCAGCAAAAGTAAGTACTTACTAGGTACTAGGTAAGTAGATTTCCCGAAGATGGAAAGTAGCCAGCTTCAAATCATACAAGGTTAGTCAGTTAGGTGGTAGGCTGTGCCTGCTCAACAGAATAATAAACTTTCCAACAGTCTACTGTACAAACGATCTAAACGGCAAGAGAGAAGAAAAATGTCAGACTGCGCGAACCTAGTAGTCTGAAGGTATGATGATGAAAGCTCTGATTATTCGAATCTACCTAACTAACTATTTATCTCATGGAATTAGTGGCTTCGGACCTTCCAAATATGGATATATCAAGCGATTCCGAAAGATATGATATATCGATGTGGTATATTGATACAATATAAAAGGGTATTGCAGGGGTCTTCGAGATACCCGGATCGGCGTGTGCTGACTAGGCTGATAGGTTTCTAGCATACCACTAGGTTATAGTGGTAATATTCGGCTGACGAAAAAGCTTAATTCATACTATGTACTAATGGAGTGCCGTATGGCCTAATTTAATATACCTTGATCATGTTATCTGTTATTTCCAGGTCCAGTGGATCACGATGACTGAAATATAGAGTTTCTGGTGAACTTTACCTAGTATCCTTTATTAATATAGTCGTTTTATATTTATTTATTTATTTTCTCGAGCAGTTGAAGACCGGGATCGCGGCTTCGTTCTGCAGGTGACATTTGTTAGAGATGAGCTCGCATCGAGTCTGCGCGCCGTACGTCGTGGCGGTGTAGTCTCTCTTGGCCAGAGACGGAGAATGGGGAGGGATACCCAGGTACGTGTATGGAGTGCCTCCTTCTCCTCCTCCATAGTAAGTGCGTACCATGATGGAATCGGAAATGTTGTTCATCACCTCATCACCTGGAGGGAGACGGATGGGTCTATCAAGAAGGAACCGGTGACGGCAACCGATAATGCGCATGTGTGCGATTCATTGACGTCTTGCTTCGCTCTGAAAACAGAGTTATCCGAGTAGAAGCACCTGTCGAATCCACTGTTGACAGGGACACCTGGGTAAATTCTACCGTTGTGGTGGTTGAGGTGAAGCCAGGTGTCAGCGGGGAAGACTAGAAATCTTGAACCCAAAAGAACTACATTCAAATGTTATATAGACGTGGTGGAGGACTAAAAAAAGGTTCATACTACGATTCATCCATGCTTGTGATATCTAAAATAATCAAAGATCCCCTGGAAGGGCACGGGATCTTTATAGGATAAGATACGTCCGTAAGGAAGACGTTCGTTCACCCGAATCGATGAACACACCGAGCCAAAGCGCGCCTTCGCAGACCCAACCAATTCCTTCCTAACAGTACTTAATTTGCTCCAACCTTATATTTTAATCTAGTGTAGTCTACCTATCTAGGCAACTGACCGGTCCATTCATCCCAGGAAACTTGAAAATATGAATTAGAAGCGGTTTTTTTTTGGGTTGGGTATATTGAGACACGGATCTATCGTCTTTTGAGATGGTTTTTCATAGTGTAAGGTACACTATTTTTACAATGGATAGATAACACTGCCTTCGAGGGGCAACATCAGATAGATGTCCATGACAAGATAATGTACAAGCCATGCTCTATATATGTCATGTCAAGTCGTCAAAAACATCATAAAGGTCAGGGGCGCCCGGAGATGGATATCGTAAACGCCAGACCCGGTAGTTCCCGAAGTAAATCAAATACAGTAATACAGTGTCGAAAGATACTTGCAAGGGAGGCATACTCCCACGGCGGGGTTGCGACCGGCGAAAAGGCTTTATGGGCCCACCCCCCTCCTCTGACTCTTCAACTCTGCATCCGTCCAAGACGGATACATGATTTGGCTTCGCAACTGCTCAAAGTCATCGAAATTTGCCTTCAGCGCGTGCGCAAGGAGACTGTCGCTGGTGCCCGCCGCACTCTCATCCCACGCCGCGATGGCGCCACGCAGCCGCTCGTGTGCGGTAGTAAAGGTGTCCTGGAGCTGCGCAGGTCGGACACACGATTTACCGACGTCGTTCATGTAGTTGGTCGGGTCCTGGACGCACACCGCCCCGGCAGCGGGGAAGTTGCGCTTCACGGCCGCCGTCCGCTTCGAGTTGAGAAGGGCTCGCTGGCCGCGGAGGTATGCGGGCTCTTCCTCCTCCCCGAAATCGGGATCCTGCGATTTGATGCTGCTCTCGGCACTTTTGATGGTTGATAAGTGGAAGAAGCCCGGCGGATCAACAGACACACCGGTCTTTCTCCAATCTACGACCTTCCCGTAGGTATGCAGGATCTCGAGGAGGTGCTCGCCCAGGTTGTCTGGTCGCAGGAACCGCCCGTGGTTCATCTTCAGCGATGCCACGATGAGCATAAGGAGACCATAAGATGAGATCGAGGAATTACGAGGGCCAAAGACACCGCGGACTTCCAGCATCATCCGTGTAGCAATGTACAGCGGCCGCAGGGCGGGGTATTCGGCCTGGTAGTCCTTGACGTACTCAATCGAGGACGGTGGCCCTTCGCCGCAATAGAACTGCAACCGCAAACCAGTGGCATCGTGCACTGCTGTGACCGCGGGAGTACGCCCATCGAGCGCGTCGACCTGGTCCTTAAACAAGGGACTCTCCCGAAGCAGGCCATCCACGCCCCGCAGCGTCTTTCGATACGCCTGGACCATCTCCGGCCTCATAGGGCTGGGCTTGCGCACCGGATCGTCCACGGGGTCATTGACAGGGAGGATGAAGTCCAGATCGGAATGACTAAGCGCCATCCCGGTCCCCCAGGAGCCAATGACTCGGGGAGGATGCGGCACGACTCTCGCGAGCATGGTCGACACGCTCTCGATAACCTGGTCAACGCTGGCCTGCTCCTCGCGCGTTGGCGTCAGGTATCTCTCCAACGCCCTGATCTCTGCGTCCAGCCGAGCAAGACCGTCCGTGATCCTGCCCAACGGGCGGACATGGTCCAGCCACGGGCTCTGCTGCGGCCGGTGCTCTTTCTCATTCACATCCCAATGGAGCTCTCCGCTTCGTTTCTCCGGCCCAAGAGAGACCTCTCTGGCGGATGACTCTCGCGAGCCCCCCACGGAGCGAATCCGCGACACTTTCTCTCTTATCGAAGACCGTCCCTGCGGTTGTGCTGAGTCTTCTGACCCCCAATGCCGGGATTCTTTCGAAGAACCAACCGGCTCGCGGGGTCGATGTTCTGACGCGGATAGTTTCTCATGGTCGGCAAAATTCTCCGGAGGAAGGTCCGGCCGAAAGACGTATGCGCTGAGGTCGTCATAGGCCACCTTGCGGAGCAGGGCAGACCTGTTCGCAGCCCTCTGGACCTCCAGGGTCTTTTGCAGGCTGTTCGGACGGATATAGTCCTTGGCGCGGGGAACAGAGGCATTGAATGACCGGGTGGCTACTATCCGATGGGAGCGATCGTGGAGAGGACGACACCACGGGGCGCCATGGCGGATGGCAGTGCAATCAGCAAGTCGCAGACATCGTGGGTGGAGGGGGGACGTGCTGGGCTGGGGCACCAGACCCAAGCTGGACATATGCCGCAAGTTCTTCGGACAACGTGGGGAGCGCGCGATGTGTCAGAGCTCGGGGAAAGGGAAGTAAAAAAAAAAAAAAAAGAAGTCAGAGATAAAGTGTTGCTGCCCGATCTCGAGACCGTGCCCGATCTGTAGACAGAACGGCGCCAAGGTCGGTGATAGGACAGACGCAGATGACTCTTCTGGCCGACGAGCAGCGATGGAATCACATGACCGCGATTAGGGTTGGGCGCGTCATCTGATCTTCACATGCGGCCACGTGACCACACGCCACAGCGACCGGCGCGACGCCAGAAGCGCCTCGAAGCGGTTCCGCGCTGTTCGCTGTCCTTCTGTGTGTATCTTCGGCCGCTTTCTTCCTGCGCTGCGACACTCTCCTCCCTGACTAAGATCCTGACTAAGGTCCATCCTATGCCATCTCTACGATGATGACGTCCTGAACGTGGTGGGGTTGAGGTTCCGTGGACACATCTCCGCGCGCGCACCTGTGGGATCTCATCCCGTACCGGCGCTGACATTGCGAGAGTCGCTGAGGCGCTGCGTTGGGCCATCTCCGCCTTAAACCCACCCTGGTCCCCGTCCCGCCAGTTTCGCCGGGCCTCGACCTGCTTCCCATCGTCCTCGCCTCTGCTATTTCTAGAAGCCACCAGCATCCCTCGCGCATCTGCTCCCTGCTCGAGGCCCGGCCAGACGAGTCCCGCCGCCCGTCGAGATAAGCATCCGTCGTCGCCTGCGTCGTCTGTTTTTCTGCGCTGCTCTCGCCTGCTCCCCTCCTCCCTCCGCCAGAGTCAGCGTCGCGGTTGCTGCTACTCTCGCGAGGTCACCGGTTATCCTGTCCTCTGAACCTGCCCTGAACCGACGTCTCCATGGCTTGCGCTGCCAGCAGGTAGCCGTACCTGTTCTTGTCGGTCCCCGTGCATCCGGCTTGTCCCCCCCCTGATTCAGACAACTCCTTCTAAGGTACATGCCCGTCGCCTCCTTTTTCCGCCTGAGACATTGCATCATTGTGCCTGGGACTGGGCAATTGACCTGTCAGAAACCGAATTTATTATTTGCTGACGTTCCTTCGGTGTCCAAGCAGCTATCCTTCCTCTCACTTCCCGTCTGCGCCTTTCCTTCCAACCATGTCGTCCTCCGAAGAGAGTCCCGGAAAGGTGCCCGATGACCAGCCTAACCCGGTCATCGTCGGGCCGGGGCTGAAGACAATGGGAGAGGGAGCCTACGAGAAAGCTTCCAACGCGACTCCCAGCCTGGATGTCGACAAGCAGCACCAGACAGCGAGCGATGCTCCCTCATACTTCAACAAGATTCCGGGAAGCAAAGACAACCCCAGCCCCAACCCGGGAAAGTCTCCCTCCACTCCTGCAGAGGCGGCGGGAGGAGCGACGTCCGGTGTGGAACTTCTGCGCCGCTTGAGTCTCGTCGGAGGCATGTCGCCCATCTCGCCGGAGGTAGACCCGCGGACCGCTCATCCGGGGTTGCATCTGTCGGGCAGGATCATCAGCGCCGCGTTCTGCATACCGTACAAGCTTGGCTACCGGTCTGGTTCCGATTGGGTATTGTCTACCCTCGTGTCTGTTTCGGGTTGACTTCAGAACTGACCTCTCTCCTAAGGAACTCAAACCACGTCCGGGAACGTCTGCCCTCTTTGACTCGTTCTCATACCTCGCGTCCTCCGAAACCACATGGGACCATATCCTGGTTGGATGGACCGGTGAGGTCGAACCGCAAGACGTGAAACTACCCCTGCAGCCAATCTCTGTGAACGCCAGCGGGAATGTTGCAGCCGTTCCCAATGGCTCTTCGCTTCCACTGAACAAGGCAGCAGCACCGGTCCCGGTTGATGCTCATCAGAAGCCGCCTACAAATCCGATCGTAGAGGGAATAAGCGTGACTAAGGAGGAGCGAGACCGGCTCGAATCTCAGCTTCAATCGAGCAAGTACGGTAAAATACATCCGGTGTGGTTGTTTGATGAGTCGGAGGAGCCTCAAGAGGAGGTCCTGCTGAAGGATCAAGGAAGATGGAGGCGTTATGCGGAGCGCGAACTGTATCCTCTGCTGCACTACAAGCAGCATGGCCCGACAGACGGCAGATCGGAGCGGAAATGGTGGGCCGATTATGTTCGACTGAATCGTCTCTTTGCGGAGCGCATCGCGCAGACATACCAAGAGGGCGATATCGTCTGGGTTCATGACTATCATCTGTTTCTGCTGCCCAGCTTGTTGAGACAGCGAATTCCGAACGTCTACATTGGTTTCTTCCTGCATGCTCCGTTCCCCAGCAGCGAGTTTATGCGTTGTCTCGCTAAGAGAAAGGAGGTTCTCACGGGTGTCCTCGGTGCGAACATGATAGGTTTCCAGACATTCTCCTACTCCCGACACTTCTCCTCTTGCTGCACTCGGGTGCTGGGCTTTGACTCCAATTCCGCGGGCGTGGACGCCTACGGAGCGCATGTCGCAGTTGATGTCTTCCCCATCGGAATCGATGCGCAGGCGGTCCACAAAGCCGCTTTTGGCTCACCAGATATCGAAAAGGCGGTGGAGGGCATCAGAAAGCTGTATGCTGGGAAGAAGATCATCGTTGGGCGCGATCGATTGGACAGCGTTCGTGGAGTGGCCCAGAAGCTGCAGGCGTTCGAGGTGTTCCTGGAGCGGTACCCCGAATGGCGGGAGAAGGTCGTCCTCATCCAGGTGACGAGCCCGACAAGTGTCGAGGAGGAGAAGGAAGATCCCGACACCAAGATCGCCAGCCAGATATCGAATCTCGTAGCCACCATCAACGGCCATTACGGGTCGTTAAGCTTTGCCCCCGTCCAGTACTACCCGCAGTATCTCTCCAAGCAGGAGTATTTCGCCCTGCTCAGAGTTGCCGATGTTGGCCTGATCACCAGTGTTCGAGACGGCATGAACACGACCAGTCTAGAGTACATTGTCTGCCAGCAGAGTAACCATAGCCCCTTGATCCTCTCCGAATTCTCTGGAACCGCAGGGACGCTACCCAGTGCTATCCACATCAACCCGTGGGATCTGGGAGGTGTTGCTGCAGCTATCAACCAGGCGTTGACCATGACACCCGAGGAGAAGTCCGCGCAACATCTGAAGCTCTACAAACATGTCACCACGAACACCGTTTCAACCTGGTCCAAGCAGTTTGTTAACCGCTTGCTGACGAACCTCTCGTCTTTTGACCAGTCTATCGCTACTCCAGCGTTAGACAGGGCGAAGTTGCTCAGGCAATACAAGAAAGCTCGAAAGAGATTATTCATGTTCGATTATGACGGCACACTGACACCTATTGTCAAAGACCCGCAGGCGGCCATCCCGTCCGACCGGGTGCTACGAACGATCAAGACTTTGGCAGCAGACCCCAGGAACGCGGTTTGGATTATCAGTGGACGGGATCAGGCCTTCCTTGATGAGTGGATGGGCCATATCCCGGAGCTTGGACTCAGTGCTGAGCACGGTTGCTTCATCCGCAAGCCGCGTTCTGACGACTGGGAGAACCTGGCGGAGCGGACGGACATGGGGTGGCAGAAGGAAGTGATGGATATTTTCCAGCACTTTACGGAACGGACGCAAGGCTCGTTTGTCGAACGAAAGCGTGTCGCCCTCACATGGCATTATCGTCGCGCGGACCCTGAGTACGGTGCGTTCCAGGCTAAAGAGTGTAGGAAGCACCTCGAGGAGACGGTAGGGAAGAAATGGGATGTGGAGGTCATGAGCGGGAAAGCGAATCTCGAGGTCAGGCCGACATTTGTCAACAAGGGTTTTATTGCCACCCGACTTGTCAATGAATACGGTACAGGCCCGGGCCAGGCGCCGGAGTTCATCCTGTGCTTGGGAGATGATTTCACGGATGAAGGTGAGTCCTTTGTCGATACCTATTCCATTTCCATCGTATGACAGTGGTACTGATCGTCTTCAGATATGTTCCGCGCCCTCCGTAATTCTGACCTCCCGCCTGAGCACGTCTTCTCGGTCACCGTCGGTGCGAGCTCGAAGCAGACTCTAGCGAGCTGGCACCTATTGGAGCCTGCGGATGTCATTGCTACGATCGCAATGTTGAACAGCAGCTCTTGTTCTCAGGAGTACTAGAGGCCTGTCGGTTTAGCGTCTTTTTTTTCTATCCGTTTACGGATGTGTCGTGTATCTGAATGCGAGACGAGTTTTTTTGTTCCAGTATTTATGGAGTACAGATATAGAGCGGTCAGGTAGCATGCACGCAAAACAGGTGGGTTCTTATACACGCGGAGTTG
Source organism: Thermoascus crustaceus (assembly GCF_041956765.1). Taxonomy (NCBI): domain Eukaryota; kingdom Fungi; phylum Ascomycota; class Eurotiomycetes; order Eurotiales; family Thermoascaceae; genus Thermoascus; species Thermoascus crustaceus. The sequence continues at coordinate 2,278,559 of NW_027192530.1, read as the reverse complement.
ATATTCGACAATGTCAATAGCATGAACGTGTTGTGTTCGTTGCTTCGTTGGTTAGCCTGTTGACCTTCTTGGTGGCGCCCAAGTCCGAGAGTTTTCAACGCGCGGATCCGGTGACAGAACGGGTCGCCGTTTACTTACCTTTTCCTTTCCTTCCAGCTTCCTGCATTATTGATTTTATTACATAGACATAATACACTCACAGTATTGTTAATTTTTTTAGAGGAAAGTAGACATAGACATAGACTTATAGAGGTGTTTGTTTGACCTGTGCATATGTGTGTATTGTACTATATCTATATGGATGGTATCTATGGGAGAGAGGTCCTAGATGAGAATCGCGCGTAGCGTTATGTGATGTGATGTGTTCCCACTTGTACTCTCTTTTTTGATTTGTTGGTTTCAGTTCAGTTTCAGCATTTATTTTGCTTGATGTTGTAGAGCGCGATAATCATATAAGTGTTTCTATCTTGAAGGATGTTGGGGGAAAAGAGATGTTTATTCGATTATGGTTATGATAAGGATAATGTCCTTTCTTACATCCTCGTTTTAATGTTTTCAATCCGTCGGTCCCTCCATGGCGTGCCATTTGGCAAGTGTAGATATTTTCACTCACTCGGGGCGGCTGCTGCTTGCTACTGCTTACAAATGCGGATTAACTTGGGTAACTACCTACCTAACTTTTGTTGAGGAAGATCTTGTTGGTATGTAACTATGCTTTTTTTTCTTCTCCATGTATATACCTAGGTAACCTTGCAAATAATAACAATCTTTTTCATTGGCAATAGAGAGAGGTACCAGGTATCTAGGAGTTCACCAGACTATCTGCAGGATCCTCCAAACCTGTTGACAACCTTCACTCACTGTCACTGTCACCAGTTGCAATTGACAAGACATTTATTCATATTCATTTCTTCTCAATACCACACCACACACCACACCAAGGGATCACGAGGACATCAACGCGACTACTCGACTCAATGGTCCAAGCAGCTCAACTCAACTCAACTCTTCAGGGATGGGACGCGGCGTTGCTCCGAAGAATGCACTGTACTCAGTAGTACGATCGAGAGAAGCTTTAAAAAAGTGTTCATTCGTTAATCTGTGTGGTCTTTACATGCATACCTAGGTAGGTACCTAACTAACTCACTCAGGCAGACTATAGGATAGTTAGTGTGATCATTGATTGCCTTCTGCAGAGATAAATAAATAAATAAATAAATAGGTACTAACTGAACTGACATTTTACGCGGGAGGAGGAATTTTGTAGGTGGTTATCTGGGTGTTTGGGATACTAGAGTGCTGGTGTTCCAGAAACAGGGATAGGTTTAAGTTGCTTACTACCTACATAGAGCGGGGGAGGGGGGGAATTTTGTAGTGTTGTGGATGGGTTGCTACAACAGTGAGTGGTAGGTAGATAGGGCAGCGGTTAGGGTAAGGGGGGAGGCGGGTGTTAAGTCTTCTTCCTTAGAATCTAGTCCCATAGAATAACCCAAAGTGTATTTAATTCGGCCAAACTATATTGTTATAAGTGTTAAGATTCTATAGCTTTTATCGCTACAAGTACGTACCTATCGTCAGTTGAACTGCCACTCATCACCCCCCGATTGCCCCGTGCAATGCTTCCGCGGGCTTCTCAAATTTCTGAAGCGACTCAGGATCATATTTTTCTATTTCGAATCGAGGTACCTAGGTAAAGCCTCTGGACAGTTCTCCGTCCATTTTAAGGATTATCTAGGTACAAGCAAAAGCGGGAATGGAATAGAAGAACATGGTATTCTTCAGGAGAGATTTTAAGCCCCCCTACCACCTAGGATCTTGGTGGATTGCGATTCTGTACCCATGTGATTTTGAAGTTATTGGAGGGTACCTACTCACTACCCAGACATTATGTATGATAGGTCACAGAGCTCGGGGAAGAGCCAGTTCAAATCAAAATACAGCAAAAGCGGAAAGGTGGGCTTGGACATGGGGGTGCCAAAAGACATGGTATAGTAGTGTAGGTATGTAATGATCAGGCTGTGAAAATCTCCTGGCGCCGTAAGGATCATGAAAATCCTCGATTTCGCATTGAGCGCGTCTCTGTGGTGTGTTCTCCGCTCTCTCTCTCCGCTCTAAATTGAGCCTCGTCGCATGGGAGCGCCTCTTGTCTCTTGGCTGCATGACCTTTGCATATGCTGCAGCGTTAAAGAGGCCTGAAGATCTAGATTACTGGTCTGGCGATGCGGTATTGCGATATTCACGCCGTGAGCTGGTGTTATCGCGGAGTCTAGAGTTAGGGGGGAAAAGTCAGATTATCGATGCCAATTCGCCTCATGTATGCTCTCTTGCTTTTGATATAGGTTGGTAGCTTCAGAATCAGGTGGTTAGTAGTATTTACATCCAAGACAGCAATTATCAGCACTCTAAAGGAGTCGGGAAATACCTCGAACGCGCGAAGAATGTCCCTCCCCATGAAACTTGACGTTAGGCAGGCTTGTAGTATTTATCCTCACCCTGCATGTCGTCTAGCTGCGGAAGAAGATTTCGTGCTGGGCGCTGTCCATTATGGGAGGCGAATGGAGGTAGATACCTGCCTATTCTGATATTATGCGCCCGATCGGGTGGATATCCATTAAACTCTTCGTCCTCTCCATTCCATTCCATCTTATCATCCTGATTCTCCTCCGCGGTATCCTAGAGGACCTGGTAATATAACGCGAACGAGTGGATTATCTCTTTAATTTCCTCCTGGTATCCATTGAACCGGTTGTTTGAATATTGTCGATATCTCAAGGACCTACTCTCTTAGGCACTACTTCATGCTGCGACAGCATGCTACGGAGAAAGTCGTATGGAAAGCCCCACGGTGCAGATCAATTGAACGTGCGTACCAGGTAGCTGACGCTAGTGACAGCCTTGCGAATTGCCCGACTACTGGCGGTGCTGCCAGCCCGCTGGGACGCCCTGCAATATGCCCGTATCTTAGCACTGCCGCGTGCAGGGGTCGCTGCTTCATCGCCTTGGGGAGCCACTTGAGCTGAATGGCCGACATGTCACATATGCTCAGCTCGAGGGACGGGGAGCCCCTAGGGCCAAGAGAGGCTCGACGTACGCGGAATAGCAGTATAAATCCTGCCTTCGTACCGTATATGGTCGAAGGACATGTCGCTACTCTACTGTGTCTAAGCTCTCTAATTACTTCGTAAGCATGCGGCGTTTTCTTATCTGATGACAGTCCATTGCCAGAATGGAATCAAAACTGGCAGAGAGACCAAGGATCTCGACGTGCATCACAGATATTCCCTACATATCAAGATAGAGACCTTCTCACATGTGCTTGCCTGTCAGCTGACCACTACTTACTTCTAGCTTCCAGCTTTGCTGGTTATGTGGACCGATCCAAACAAGCTCATTGCTTCAGGCCAGGGCTTTTGATCCGTGTATTCTGGTCGGAACCTGTGGGCAACGGCAATGGTTATAGTGGTGCTGGGACTGTAACCGCGATCGATGACACAAGTTATGGAGTTTACAGCAATGTGCGTCGAGTTATTGTTGTCGATCCAAGGGAACTATTTTGTTGTATCTGTGTGTATGTAATATTCTTCCAAATAAGGAGTCACTATGAAAAAGATTGTACTGACTTCAGTAAAGGCCAGTTACAACATATGGAGACCAAGGCTGCAAGAAGCCAGGGATCAATGCCCAAGATCATGCCATAGTTGCAGAGCGACGCAGAGGCACGACAAGTCTTCCGGGTGAGCCAGTGTTGGAGAAACACCCAATCTTGGTCGACCTGTTCCGTGAAGGAGACACGTTAAAACCAGAGTCCCAGGTCAATTTGGGCAGCTTGACGACGATACACTACAGCCTTTATATAAAGTTTCGAGGGCAGGTCACTGCGGCGAGTCTTCTGTTGCCGAAATCATACCTTCCTGATCCTGGAGACTCTACACAAGCGCCGGATACCTCCTATCGGTATGCCCAGAGGAAGAATGTGCCGCAGAATGTGCCAAACCTGTCGGAGAGACAGATGATGCCTGGCCTGTATCCAGGAGGGCAGTACTTACAGTACGTCTTGGCTTGCCTAGGAATAAGGTAGCTAAGTATCTAAGTTTAAGTGTTGGTCTGGGAAAGGGGAGACAAATGATGATTAGCGGTTGCCATTGTCGATTTACAGTTGGGACAACATGGAAACGCTAGATATATTACAGATTTAGGTATCCAGGGTTAGGATCTAGATGGGTAACCATTACCAATAGTCGCTAATGGGACTTCAAAGAGGAAGATCTCAATATCGATATGTGCAATTCAGTTGCTTGATGAAATCAAGTAACCTCATTTCAAGATTCTATTGTCATCTATCAGATTATGTATTATGATTTTTTTTTTGTACCGCAACATTGCAAAATGCAGTACCTAGTAGTGTGTAGTGATCCGGTGGCGTATGATGCTAGACCTCCGGATATAGATTCGCGGATAGAATATAAAATACATAAACAACGCACAAGGCTCATAACGTGGTTTTGTATGCACCTATACTTTTCCATGAGACTAACATGCAATTGAATACACTAACTGCTGAGATACCTCTCTTCCTGATTTCCATGCAGCTATTCAATTCGGCTTCCGCCGACGACGTTGAGACGATGTCATGGACAATGACGGCTGTTTGCGCTGTTTGCCTCGAAAAAGTCCAGATCTCCAGATGAAACCGCGGAGCTTCACGTCAACGGCACGTCTCCCGCCTCCTGACCAGGAGATACAGTTATCTCTCTCTCAATTGCTCCGGTATTCATATGCATCGATGATCTCCGCCGTCCTCTGCGGCCGCGGCGCCGTTTCCGCCGCGCGTCTCCACGCTCCGCCGCTCGTCGCGCAGGCCTCGTTCTCCTCACGGCAGCAGGGTAATGGCATTCTCGTCCTCAGAGTCGACTCGACACAGACGCGGACTGTGTCTGCAGAAATCATCAGACGATATGCCTCCTCGTCCAGCAAGCACAAGCGGCCCCCGACCGCCGCGCAGCCTGCCACCCGCTCCGCGAGCCCGTCGACCTCGTCGACAGCAGCCTCCCCTCTCCCCGCCGACGCGGTGAACCCTCCCCCGAGCACGCTCCCCGCGGACCTCGATATCCCTCCTCCAGCAGCGCCCAATGCCTCCGCGGCCGTCCGACTGAAGCGCTACGTCGCCGTCGGCCGGGCCTACCTCTCCTTCTACAAGACGGGCCTCAAGAACGTGTACAACAACTACCGCGCCTCCCTCCCGCTGCGACGCTCCCTGGGTCTGCCCACCTACCTCCCTTCGTCTGTTCCTCCCGCGAAACCATCCTCCTCAAAAACGACCGGCTCCGGCACCGCCTTCGACACAGCAATCGACACCCTCAACCTCACCCGCGCCGACTTCCAACTCATCCGCCGCGCCGCCTACGACATGCGCCGCCTGATCCCCTTCGCACTCATCCTGCTCATCTGCGGAGAAATGACGCCGCTGGTGGTCCTCGCGTTGGGCAACGCCATCACCCCCTATACCTGCCGGGTACCGAAACAGATCTCCAAGGACCGTCTGTCCCGCGCGGAGCGCAGGCACGCCGCGCTAGCAGCGCACCAGGCCGCCCTGGGATCCGTGACGCCTATTCCGCCCGGTTCCGATACGGAGATGGACCTGCTCGCGGGGCAGTATGCAGATATCAACCTCGTGCGATCATCATCCCCTGGATCCTTGTCCGCAGAACAGGTCCTCCGCGCATGTGCCGTCTTCGGCCTCGCGCGGTCCCATCTCCAGCCGAGTTTCCTCGTCCCGCTGCTCTACAGGCCCCGGCTGCGCCGGTGGGCCGAGTACCTGGATCTGGATGACCGGTTGATCGTGCGCGGCGGGGGCGTCGGGGCCATGAGTGCGGACGAGGTGCGGATCGCGGTGGACGAGCGTGGCGGGGTGGGTGTTGCGGCGGGGATGGGGGACGGATGGGGCGCGGAGAGGGAGGAGAGGAGGTGGTTGGAGAGGTGGCTTGCGAGGAGGGGGTTTACTACGATTGCTAAAAAGAATAAATAAACAAATACACGATAAAAATGGACGGGGTCGGTTTAATTCGGTGTCGACTTCGTTTGGGTTTAGGATTTTGCAAAATGGCGGGCCTTTTTTCATGTTTTCTCTTCGTTTTATACTTGTACGATATTAGAACGGCCCTTGCTATATATCACACCGTGGCCCAGAAATAGATATAGATTGTCTGATTTGATCTGATCTAATATAATACCGTAGGGGGGGGGAAAGGAGAAGGAGACCTATCTGATCAGGCAACTCGATATGTACACTGTCCGGACATTCCTGTAGATACGAACTCTGAACCCCAGTCTATCTGCACAGGTTAGGTTTCTTCAGGAACATCTACCTAGATAGATCCCTTTCCTTTCTTTCTATACCTGCTCTATCTATCTATCTATCTATGTCTATGGACACATAGAACAAATCCGAAGAAAAAGAAAAAAAAAAAACCTCAAGAGCTTGACGGTTACCCAACCACCAAGGTGATGTAAAGGATAATTATATTATATTATATTATAAGATGAATAAATGATTCAATCTAAAAAAACCACCTAAACATTGGCACCTACTACATAAGTGGACTCCCGTAGATGGACAATGAGTCTAATTTGCAGTACATGTACATACATGCATACAAGTCCGGTCGCGGAGTAGCTCTATATTTATATCTATACCTTAGCTATCTACCTACCTACCTACTCACAGTTACATAGTTTTCGGTACCGAAAACATCATGCACTAGACATGCACTATTTCCGTACAGTAGTACTCTCCGAGGTGGTGCATATCAACTGCGGAAAAAAAAACACATAGTGACATAGTGACATAAATCTTCGTATCATACCATACTATACTATACGTATCTTAGCTAGGCATCTAGAGGTAGATAGATAGAAGACAACCCATAGATCCCAAAGATTGATTGCTCATGATATAAATCCACCCAAACTGATCCCATCACATCCATATCCACATCCGACAATATAGTAGCCGACTGGACCAGTCTACCTACAGGTCAACCTTGACGGCAACCATACTCTCCGCCAAATATCCCGTGACGAACAACCACCCCTTCTTCTTGCCCCCCTCCGACGCCGGGTTGATAGGAACGATGACCGCCCCACTGGCGGAGCGGATCCGACTCCCATCGTCCTCGAACAGGAGCCGCGTCTCCCACCGCCTCACGGCTGGGTTCCTGCCGAGCTGCACATGCCACACCAAGACTCCGTCCTTGGCGGCCGGGTCGGTGTGGGTATGCGGGACGTCGACAGCCCTAGAAAGTCCGGAGAGGAGGTATCCGCTGGCGTCGTTCTCGGGGCCCGTGCCTGTGCGGTACGGGTCCGAGTAGTAGAACGGGTTGTCGATGGTGGAGTTGAGGTAGACGGCCTCGAGCGGTTTGAGGGTCTTGTCGTTCTCGTTCTTGCTCTCCTTGGCCGAGGGCTCGAGGAGGTAGAGCAGGCCGGACTGGGAGCTCGTGACGAGGATCTCGTCCGGAGAGGCACCGCGGCCGATGCCGTTGTTGGTCTGGATGCCGGTCAGGGCGACGGAGGCAGTGAGGCCGGCGTCGGACCCCTTGGCCTGCAGATCGGAGATCTGCATGTGGATGGTGGTGGACCACTTGGCTTCCGTGACGATGTCCTCGACCTGGCGGAGCAGACCCTCGCGGTAGTAGTGGTCGTTGGTGACGTAGAACGAGCGCGGGCTCTCCGCGTAGATGTCGTTGGGGGTGGTGATCAGCGGGTGCCAGATGGAGCGCACATGCGTGGCCGCGCTGGAGCCCAGGACATGGTGAAAGAGCTCGACCTGGGAGCGGGCCTTGGGGGCGTCCTTTTTACCCTCGTTCCAGAATTCTGGGTTCGGCAGATGGTTGACGACGAAGATGTACACGGCCGTCTCAGGCGCGTCGGGATCGGGGATGACATCGATCCCGTGGGTGATCAAAGGGCCGGAGAAGTTCTCCAGGGCCAGTCTCTGCGATTTGAATGTCTGGGGTTACAAGTCTTAGCATGTCGTCTTTCCTTGTCGTGCCGGGAGACAGGTGTCCTTTTCTTGTGTAGCTTCAATCGACTGATTTCAGGAATCTCCGCATTCTACACACCTTAGGATCAATAACATGAATCGAGCCCTGTCCGTAGGACGGGGTCTTAAAGTTAGCCAGCGGAGGGAACCACGAGAAGCGCGGCGTGATGGAGTCCTCGCATGCGGTAAACAGCGTGTTGGTGAGCGCGTAGTGATGCAGGTCCTCGCATTGCATGGTATCCTCGATGGTGACAAAGTCGCTCTCCGCGACCTCCATGCTGGCCGGCTCCCGCAGCGCTCCAAGCACCTTCAGACGGTGATGTAGCGGCTCGTAGGCCAGCGCAATCAGGGCGGCCAAAAAGGCGAGGCCGACCCATCTGTGAGAGGAACCCATGGCGATTGCGGACGGCTACTGGGGATCCAAGAGAGTTGTAAAAAAGAAAAGAACGTGGACCATCGAACACAGGAATTAAATCATACAAGAATTCCCCCTCCGATCGACCTGTTTGTGGGGTATCAAGAAAGCATGTGCAGGCCGAGGTGTTTGTTGCCGGCGAGTCTGAGAGCTCAAAGCTTGGAGCTCAGCTGAAAGGCACGCGCGGAGACGAGCGGCACGACGAGTTAACCGGCGATCGCAGCTCGAGTAGTCCTATGGCCTCGATCTGTCTGGGTTCCACAGCGATGGCGGTCAGCGCGTTGGTTGATGCATCACAGATCTCTCTGGCGGTGGGTCGTCTTTTAGCTTGTGTGTCCTTCTCGAACGGCACCCATGGTTACTCACCTAGGTACACGCGATCGTCACGAGGGAACTTTATCGATCTGATCGACGGCATCAATGTGACCTGCTGCAGATGCGCCGGAAAAGCAGAAAAACAAATAAGGAGAGGAAAGGCAAAAGAAACAGGATGATGTTGTTGTCGATAGGACGTCCTCTTTGTACGGAGCTCGCAGCATAACTCCGAGCCGAGGCCGAAGACTCAGGCAATAAGGCATCAAATCCAAGACATCTATGCAACTTGATGGAAGGACAGCCAACAAGAAGCCTCTGTTTGGAACAGAGTCTAATGATTCAATTAATACGGGATAGCTAATAGTTAGTAGTATATATGGATTTGTATTCAGAAGAACAGAAACGTCAAATAGACGAAGATAGATGTGAATATATCTAAATAAAAAGCCAGTTCATCATCCGAATCATAGCCATTCAGATTAGACCTCAGCTACCAGCTCAAGTCAAGCAGAAACCGACGGAGGCACAGCCCGCCTACGGCGAACCCTCACCCAAAACTGTCCCGGATTCGCATTCAACCGCTCCACCGTCGGCAGCACATAGTCCGGCGCGACCATCTCGAAATCATACCGGTGCACAAGGGTCGATATGAGAATCTGCTGCTCAAAGTACGCCAGGTTTCGACCGATGCAGGCGCGGGGACCGGTTCTATATTATCGTTATTATCACGTTAGTTGCCTATCTACTCGCTTCAAGTTGATCTGGGCGATTTCAAGATTCAGGAGGGACCTACGAAAAAGGGATAAAACTATCCAACGCCCTCCTCTTCTCCTCCCCTTCCATCTCCAACCACCGTTCAGGTTTATATTCATACGGATCGGGAAATATCTCCGGATCATGGTGGACAGAGAACGACGGGACCGAGACGGAGACGCCTTCCTGGATGAAGTGGCCCGCGATGGTGGCGCCGCCCTTGGGTACTTCGCGGGACAGGCCCATGGAGACGGGCGGACGGCGTCGGAGCGCTTCGTCGATGCAGGCTTTGAGGTATTTCAGGTCTTTGACCTGGTCGTAGTGGAAGGCGCCGTCGCTCTCGCCGTTGGCGACGATGGCGGCCATGACGGGCTCGAGTTCCTCGCGGAGCTTGGCTGTCACGCGGGGGTTGCTGATCAGGAGGTACATGGCGTTGGTCATGCCTGTTGCGGAGGTGTCCTATAATGAGGGCAGTTGTCAGCTTTAAACTGTCCGGAAATATGTACATCTAGCGTCAGCCTATGGCAGCACTGCCAACATACATTACCCGCAGCAATGAAGATATTCGACTCTCGAAGGATCTCACTGTAGTCGAGATTTATCTCTCCATTCCTATCTGTCATCAGGTTTTCAAACAGATCCCGGTACGCGTCTGGCTTGCCGTTCCTTAGACGCTCTCGAACCTTGTAGTTCACGACATCCATGAACATCCCGCCGTTCTTGTTGCCCTGCAAGAACCAGGTGAGCCTATCTTTCCATTAGCAAGTGTTTCTCTATGCGATTCTCCAAGGGAGAGGAGGATATACTTCTTCAGTCGATCAATCAACGGAGACCAAGACGCAATCAAAGTATCGTAGTAAGAGCTGCCCTGAAACGTAGGAATGACATGGCACTTATACCGCTTGCCGTCCCCAGTCTCTGCCGTAGCGATGTCATCTCCCATGTCCAGAAACCCAAAACTCTTCCCAAACGCGATCTCCCCTATAGCGTCGTAAGTGAAGAGGTTGATCCATTTGTAGAGGTTGATGAAGCCCGGTTTAGGGCCATCGGGGTACGTCGGAGGACCGAGTTTGCAGAAGTTGTCCAGCGCGCGGACGAGCTTCAGAACCACAGCGTGCACGATCGGGTCGGTCTGTACGATGTTCTTCTGGGCAAAGGCCGCGGCGATGAATTTGCGCTTGCGTCCGTGATCAACCCGGTCTCGGGTGTTGACGATGCTGTGTTCGTTGACTTTGTTGAAGTCCTCGCCCGAGAAGGTCTCGTAGAATTCGTCCTTCAGCATGCCCGAGCGAAAGGAGTATATATCGATGATGGCCCTGGGGTCGGTGAACGAGAGGTGATTAGGCTGGATGCGCACTACTTTGCCCAGCCGTTGATGGGCCTCGTGGACACATCTTGACCGGCTTGTATGGTATTGGCAGTAGGCTAGCCACCAGTTGCTGATACCAGCGATGGAGGGACTGGGAAATCGATGAAGGTCTTTCTCGTCCTTAAAGTAAATAAAGAGTGGACGAGCAATGCCAAAGAAGAACACGACGCCTGCAGCTGCCAACAAAAGATACATCATCTCGACTTGAGGAAGAAAAAGAAGAAACACTGCTAGACGCAGTCATTGAAACCAGTCATGGGTATATTGATTTCTTTTATGGACTTCCAGTTTCACCAGCTGTTTGTCCGCTTTTGTCCAGGGATATACTTGATCGAGACCTCCTGGACCACGTTACTATCCCGATTTCCGAATTGATGGCCACAACGTTCGACCGGAGATCCCCCATGTACAGGTCAGCAGGATGGCCACGATACCTGTCCAGCCATGATATCTGGTAGGAAGTTGTACACGAGGCTTGCTGTCTGTTCGTATGCCGGCTTGGCAGCCCTATCCCGATTCGTATGCTCTCTTACAACTTCCCCCGAGTGAGATTGCCCGTTTTGGAAACATTGAAGCTGCAACTGCACTGAAGCCCGTGATTCCGGCTCACAAAAACCGACGTCTCTGCTCTTCGGTCCAATTCCACTCGGCCATTGCCCCAAGAGCGATCCTCCTGGTAGGCCACGCGACGTCCCGTTCTAGGCCTCTCAGCATCGCGATAAGGCTCTCCTGCTGGGCTCGGTCCGTCAACCACGGAGCACACACCGATAGCGCATTACAAGCTGTGATTCGAGTTCCAGGGTCATCTACAGTGGTGCATGTCCCGAACAAAAGGCCTGCATGATGCGCTATCTCTTGCTGAAGCTGTCGACGAGACTCCTTATGGCCAAACCCGATCTTCAGCCGTTGGCTGTCGACGAGTGCCAGGAGGATCGTGGTAATATGGTAGTATTGCATACCGATCGCTTGGAATTTCTAAGGTCAGGGCCTATTTCAAATTCTGAGAAACGGGTATTCTGCTTACCATGACACGGTTGACTGTAGTACACAGTCGGGAACGCAGACCCCCTACCGACACACAACGGACGCAAGGACTCAGGCTTGCGATGCATCCATGCCTCTGTCTTGATCCTGAGCTCCTCATACTTCATCCGTGGCTTGTCCCAACCAAACGAGAAAGCAACAACTTCCGCCGTTATCCAGACGATCCGATTCGCCCAACCCCAGTCGTCACTTGGTATATCAAGATCCATCTCCACCGCGTACGCCTCGAGGTTCAGCCTGAGCGGCCGTTGCTGGCTCAGCGCGACGTCGAGATCCTGGCGGACAAAGATCCAAAAGGACGCCTGCCGTAAGCCCCCTGTCGTGGCACATGTGCTCTCAGAATTCATAAACGCACTGGTGCCAGTCAGATGCCGTTCGCAATCAAACCCTGTGACTGCGGAGGACATCTGTTCGTAGTATCTCAGGAGTACCGTTGCTGCGACCACTTCATCTGAGACAAGAGACATGTCATTGAGCAGCGGGATGAGTATCTCGACGCACCGTTCATGGTACATCTCCGCCATCATCGGGTCATAACCTGCTGTCCGAGACAGATGATGAGCGGAGACTGCAAGAACAGCATTGAAAAGGAGGGGGGATTTGAGCGCCAATTCCGGCACCAATCGTGCAAAATGTTGATGCGGATCGCATATGTCCAGGAGCGGAGCCCTATCTCTGATAAAGTGGTGGAGCAGATACGTCTCCTCCTCGGAAGAGAGCTTTCCTTGTTCATGGAAGACGGTCTCAGGGGGTGTTGAGGACAGCTCCTCTCCACCTGCTGCGTTCCCAAGGAGGTCAAGAGAATGGTCCACTACGCTTTGTATTATATTGTGTGACAGATATGGACCGTGAAACGAGGCCCCAGGGGGTGGCAGGTCGTCCCGATGGGTGGTAACGACATGAGAACGCGGGGAGGAACTTCCCTGCTGGTGCCCGGGCGGACCGACCGCGGAAGGGGAGCTAGGATGGCGGGCATTCGGGCTCTGTATGGGTGATATAAACGACGATTCTGCAGGCGAGGAGACATTGGGCCTGGTATACGATGACCTCGTCCCGTTCGTCTCATCCACAAAGGTCACTGATATATAGTAATCGTCAGCGAATAGCCTGCTTCGAGCCCTCTTTTCCCGGCTCATTTTCTTATATAAAAGAAGTATTCACGGAACACATACAATTCACCGACCTTATCGGCACCCACTTCTGCCTCGCGTCGAACAGGTAATCCGCCGATCCGTCCCATTCGTCGTTGACAGTCTCCCGGGCGGTTCTCACGCCGTGGACGAATTTGACGTTCCACCCCCGTACGCATTCCCTGCCTACCTTTCGACATCTTTCGCAGATTGGCGCGCCTTCGTCGCCTACGAGTATTGATCCAGCCTTAGGTCAAAAAGTATGAACTTGAATCAAGATTGAGGTTTGGAGAGGAGGAGCTTACATTTCACATGTCTATCACGGCAGGTCAAGCTGTAACATAGTATCAGAAGTTAGCCACTTAGATGATTTATAGAAACGGTGTATATCATGTACAAGGAAAAGCATACCATCCGGTCCTAGTGCGGCGCGTCTTGACAACCAGAGCGCAAGGCTTGGACTTGGTGGAATTGATAGTTTCGGCCCTCGTACGAGCAGCACTCCCCATATCTGCAAGCGCTTCCTTGTCGGACCAGGCCGGTTAGACGCGTCTACTTCATGAAGATCATCAATCAGATAGGTAGATAGCACATTGAATCTTTCGTCTGCAATTTCCGTGACCGTTATCGATTTCAACTGATCAACGCTCTCGATTGCTGTTGAGGGCAAGGAAAGATGGGCCAGGTCCAGGGATTCATAAGCTGGCCTTGCAGATGAAGAAGAGCACGACAGGGAGATGCCCCCTGCCTGCGGGGAGGGATAGACCCAGGCAATTGTAGTCGAGCGGAGATGCGTCCGTCGTACATGATAGGTAACCACGAGACCATAGGTAAGATGGAGACAAAGACCACGCGCCTAGTCTGGGGTTTTGCGGGGAAGAGAGAGAGAGTCCGGGCCCTAAAGCTTAGAGACATCTATCCCCGGGGGTATCTCCCTCCACATCGATATCACAAGACCCATTAACTGTGCAGCTCTCCCTCCTGCACCTAGGCAGTTCTGCATACGACCCCCCCCCCCCCCCCCCTAACAATATCAACAGCAGACAGAAGCAGCGTCACGCAGGCCCACAGAGACTCCTACCTATTGGAAGATGGCCCGGTCAGGACGGATCTACAATAGCCTGGAGCAGCATCCTTGCATGTCATGACCATGTCCTCTCAAAGAGAGATGCATGCTCGCTTGACCTCGCGTGGAAATGTCTGCCGGCCAGCCGAACGAACCGAACCGTTCCTCGAGGACATTCCACACGACTCGAGTACCTAGGTACCTCTTTTGTGGTTGGACACTGTTTACCTTTACTGGTCTATACCCTATCGGCTCCAGTCCATGTACCCGGATTCAATTTCAGCATCTTGATTAGTACGTTAGGTATGTGCCTGCTTTAGCTAGGATGATGGGATGGTGCCGGCACTGTTAACTTCACCATCTGCATATGTCCTTCGTGGCATAGATGCCTTAGCTGGGTACCTACATATACATATACATATCTAGGCTGATAGAGCAGGTACCCGCTAAGCTGATGAACCTTTTCCAATGACCGCCCTCATACGCTGCCTGATCTACGCATCTTACTGGGAACCGTACAATCGCGGAGAAAGATCAGGTTCCTAGATAGATAGATACCACCATTGCATAGCAGATATCGTACGAGAGAAAACTACAATCACACAAAAGAAAGCACAGAGGGGAAAGTGCACATTAAGCCATGGGCCATGGGCCGTGGAGCAAGAAGCCCATCTCAAGCAAGCATGTAGTCGAAGGGAGCGAACATGTCCGTGAATTGTAACCCAAAATCAAAGAGAGATATCCATCGCCAGTTCATCGCCCTGTTACCCGTTTCACTCAAAATTTTCGCCATCCCTCGGGACATAACAAATAGCAACTTGCAACCGAGACTGGAAAAAGTGAGCAACCACCAGACGCAGCCAGACAGCTGGATGTTGGCGCGCAGGCACTTCCGTCATGCAGAGCAGTAGAAAAATCAATACAATAAGACGCCAAGGAGCTTTCGTGCTAGCAAGTTTTAGATATCAATCCCAATCATTCCTTCTTTGACAGCAGGACACTCCCCCATCGCTGTCTCTGAATCACCAAGCCCCTCCGGGACAGTCTCGCCAATTGCGCAGAAATCGAACCCCCCTCCCGGTACCACCGTAGCAGATGTGCTTTTTACGTTAGAAGATACGGATAGTAAATTATTTCTCAGACTGCCTCGCGTCGAGGAATTCCTGATCGCTGGCATCAAGGATGTCATATTCGTCATCAGTCAAGAATCCACCCTCGGTGTCGTCATCCTCAAGAGTCAGACTCTCGACGTCCTCTAGAATATCGCGCTCATCGGTGTTTGCCAGAGACGGCGCAGTAGGGGCAGCCGGCATGGATTCATGAGTGCTTGTAACTGGAGACTCCTTGTCCAGCTTAGGGAAGATCATATCGCTCTCTGTGAGCTCAGGCTCCTTCTTGACCTCAGAGTTCTGTTGAGTCTCTTCCTTGACCTCCTTGACCTCCTTGGCTTCAGCCGCCTCAGCAACAGCAGGCTGGGGAGCATCAGCCCGCACTTGAATATCACACCACAACTTGTGCCCGAAGGGCGTGCCATCGGGAAGCTTCAAACGCCAGTATGAAATGGCGGTGCCCTCACGCTGGGGCGTCTTCAGAGTCACAGTGAAGTCGGCATTCTGTCCTGGCAGCAAAGGAGCCGACAACTCGTTGCTCTCCATGGCAGACGTGATATCGGTAAGGCTGGACGGTCGGTCGGTGTCGACATTGAACATCGAATCTCCGCCAACGAAGCGGACATTGCTGCCCGCAGGCCAGGGAAGGGGTCCAGGGTTGTACAGAGTCCAGGTCTGCTGGACAACCTTGTTTGGTGGAAGCTTGGAGCCATCACGAATGGTATCGCGAATGAAGAAAGCCTGGTAGCCAGAGACCTGAGCTGAAGCGGCCACAAGGTCGGATTTGATCTCCTCTCCCGAAGTAGCAAACTCAGGCTCCTCCTTAGGAGTCTCATCTTCAGTCTCCTTTTCAACCTCCTTTGTAACAGCCTTTTCAGGCTGGTTTTCTGGCTTAGCCTCCTCGGTCTCCTTCTCCTCGATATTGGCAGGAGTAGGAGCGGGAGCACTATTGGCAGCCGATGCGGTCTTCTGCAGAGCAGTCGTCTGCTTGGGGCGGTCACCCATGATCAGCACCGCACCATTGCCACTGTCACCATATGTGCTGACAGAGACATTGCGAACCGGCGTCTTAAACTTGATCAGAGGGTGAGTGCGGTTGTGTGGGTTAGTTGGCAGGGCCTCGCAATTGGCACAGAAGTCGGTGTCATGGCAGACTGCACACTTGTAGCGGTCACCAGTGATGTAGGTGGCCGATGGCTTGTTCTTGCAGAGAGGACCATCACAGAAAATGCCATAGTGAGTCTCCTGGCGCACGGGCTGCTCCGCGATCGCTTCATAGATAGGGACGAACCGATGGCCCGGATGACTCTGGGGTGCACCCTCGATACACTCCCAGCAGTAGTCCCAGTCTGGGCATGTCAGGCATTTGTGACGGACACCCACGATGCGCTGAAAGCAGTCAGCACAGGTTCCAGATTGGTTGAGGAGAGATCTTACCTTGTCACATCCATCACAGATGGCAGCGTGGTGATGATGGCGGCCGGGACGGCAGCGAGACAGCACCAGACTCTTCAGGCAGAATGTGCGATCTTGGATGAGAGAGAAGGAGTGAGCAGGATGGTGACCGTGTCCATCCTTGAGGAGGCACGCCAGGCACAGATCATAGTCCTCGCAGTCGGTGCAAGTGACCATCTTGGCCTCATCAAACTCTGCCAAGAGGTTAGTATCTGATGAACAGCATTGCGGTAGGAAACGGTCAGTACCTCTGAAGCACGCATTGCATGTGCGCTCGTTCACCTTCACTCCCGCTTCAGATGGAGCGGGGAGAGGCTTGGGAGCAGGAGTTGTCTCCGAAACTGCGGCAGGGAGAGCCTCAGGAGTCTTCTCTTCCTGCTTCTCGTCCTGGGACTGGATTTTCCGAGGAGCAACAGTCTCAGTGGTGCTGGTGCTCACAACGCCGTCAATAATGAAGCGCTTGATCAACCAGTGGTCAGCGCCGGGGCAGGAAACGCCCGAGTCGAGGCAATCCGGGCACAGATCGTAGTCACCATCGTCACAGATGCTGCAGTGGTAGTGCTCGTTGGGAATGGACCGGCCACAGTGGTTGCAGTCGATGAGGAACGATCCACAGGGGGCCTCATCAGGAGAAACAAGCACCGGATGGCTCCGGGTGTCCTGCCCGAGGGTGAATACCCGGTAGCGGGGTTGCGGAGGGATGGTGCCGACATGTGACGACTGTGCGACCTGGTTGCCAGCTTCGGTCACCTCGGTAGAATCATTGGTGAGATTCAGATTCGAGCTCAGAGAAAAAGTGGGCTGTTTCTCAGCCGGTGCAGGTGGCAGCGGAGAGCTCAGGACGGTGTCAAGGTAGCTGTGCCTCGACGAAGTCTGCTGCTGGATCTCGGCCTCCTCTCCAGCGGTAGGCGCGGGTGCAGCCGCAGGCTCCTCCGCACGGGGCGGATTGACAACGACGACCTTGATGCGAAGCTTGAGCTTGGCCTTTGCGGCACGGTAGAGTTGTTTGTAAACAGCAGGGTTTTCGCTGTCGAGGTGGACGTAGGAGGCGACGCTGTCGGAATAGCGTTCGAAGATGACGTTGACATCAGGAGGGATGGCGAGGAGTTGACGGAGCTACCACGACAATGATGATCAGCATCTATAATATAACTGGATCTAGGTAAATTGAGAGGAAAATAGGAGCGCCCTGATGACAATGCCCATGCGTATCTGGACGTATCATGTATACTGGATCTGTGGGAGAACGATGATAACGCGGTCTGGAGCTCCGGTCGGAGCTTCGGGACGGACATACCTTGTACGGCAGAACACGAGCTCCCAGGTCTTTCAAGGGGATCTTGAAACGCCTATTGGTGTCATTGTAGAGGACCTTGACGGTGATCAAAGTATCTGGGCCAACAGGGCTGGTTGGAGGTGCTGGTGCAGCCATGGTATAAGGGGTGGTGTCTTTTGAGGTTGTAGGAGCGGTCAGTCAAAGGCGCGGAGATGAGCTCAGTAGATAAGGGCAGCTCACCAGAACGAGCGGCACACCCAGGTGCACGCAGACGCACACTAACGGACAGATGATTGGTAGATGGATACAGAGATGATAGGTGGAAGGAAGAATGGGAACGAGGATGGGGATGGGGATGAAGAAGAGCGAGGTGAGGGGAGAATGGAGGATGAGGTAGAGACGAGAGGCTCCGGGGGAGTCTCAAGGGCTGCCTGGAGGTCATCCGCCGTCACTTTCTGCACTCGCTCGTGACCCTACCTCACCAGCAGGTCCCGACCGCCTTTCAGGCCGCTAGCTGGCTCGGGCCTAGTGTGCACAGGGTCCGGGGCTGAGCTCCGGAGACGGCGATAAGAGACGATCAGGACGATCTTCCGCCAACACAGACATCTACGGGTCTGGGCCTGGGCCGGAGTTAACCGCCAACTGTAAAGCTTCACATCACGCCACAACAACCTACGCCGTACATTTGTTCATCCCCAGTAGATACATGCAGCATAATTACTTTTATTTTATGCCTACCTGCAGCGTACATTCACTCGTCCATGTCGCATTCGAAAGAATGGCCGGAGAAAATAAGGAAGAACATAAAACCTTGCCACGCATCGAAAAGGGAAGAGAAGAAAACGGTTCGCCGTGAACACTGTCATCAAGGACCACGGGACGGGAAGGCTGAGAAGGACTAAGGCGCAGGGAAGAGGGAGGGTAAGGGTCTCCAGTCAAGGTGACCCCCATGCAAACATCACGCGTAGAAACGAGATAAAGGGAAGGCCGGGTGACTCCCCATGCAAATCGGGGAAAACACCCTACAGAGAGAGAGCAGGAGATGAAGGAAAACCGCTGAGATGCATAAGGAGCCTAATCTAACACACGTAGAGATGCACAAGCCGCAGGGAAGAGAAGCAGCCCCAGAACGTGCAACGGAAGAAAACAAAGGCAGAAAAGCGAAATAAAATGCGGGCACGAAAAAAAAGGAAAAGAAAAGCCCAGAAGCAGAAAAAGACAAACAGAGTCATAAAAATATGGCAAAGATATAGCTTCTCCACGAAGGAAAAAAAAAGAAAGCAGCGAAGAAAAGCGAAGAGAAGACGCCAGCAAGCCTCTCACTGCGTCGTGTAATATACACCCCCCTGGGGTTGTGGGTAGTAGTAGGTCGTGCCCGGAGGCGTCATCATCCCACCCATGCCCACAACACCGCCGGCCGCCGGAGCAGGCACCGGGAAGGATGGGTTGGGGTACATCTGCGTGGTGTCGTAGTAGTAGACTGTCCCGCCCGACTCGTGCGCCACAGTGCCAGGCTGCGCGGGCTGCTCGGCCGTCGTTGGAGGAGCAGGCATGACGTACGGAACTTGCTGCCCCGGTGGTACGAACGGTGGTGCAGCACCGCCAGGAGCAACAGGCGCGCTGTACGGTGGATATTCCGCCCCAGAGACGGGGTAGAACACCGTTCCCGGGGGATAGGCGGGAGCAGGGTAAAACCCGTGAGGCTGCTGGAAACCGTACGGCTGGAACGGCTGTGCGTGGATCGCACGCTCCGGGATATGCGATAGAGGTGTGCCCGACGCTTGGCTAGGGTGGGAAGTGTGGCGAGCATGAGGATGGAAGGCAGAGCCGTCCGGACCGTACACCAATCCGTTGACAGGCACCGGGACCTGCTGGTGGAACGGCTGCTCTTGCTGCGGCTGAGGGGGGTTGAAGGGGAAACTGGCAGGACTCTCGATGTCGGCGACAGAAACCGTCTTTTGAGGACGGGGCTGATGCATGGGAATGGGAGCAGGCCGGCTCTCCCGGTAGGTGGGATTCTGAGGTTGGGGATATGGTTGAGGTGGAGGGACGCTGGCTGGAGCGGCATTGGGGCCGGCATTCGTCGTCTGGAAACCACCAGGTGGTCGAGCTGGGGGTGGCAGACGGACAACTGGTTTTCCATTCTCTGTCGGAACCATTGTCTGTCTCGATAGGACCGACCCGGCTGGCGAATTGACCCCTTCCCGAGACGCGGCCCGTCCCAACGAGGACCTTCGACTCATCGCTACGCTGGGAGAGTATGTCCCGGGAGCATAGAGACTCGGCCTCCGGCTACCATAGAAGCCGCCACGCCCTCTGCCACGGAAGGCTTGCTGGTTCGGCCGAAGTGCTCGGGGGATAAATATGAAGGACCGCTCCGTCGAGGGGAAAATGTATCGAGGGGGCTGTCCTGGCAGAGATATCCGTACTGGCTTATCTCGGCGCAGGGGCGGCCGATGCTGAGGTAGGCGTGTGTGTTGTTTCTTTGGAACCGCAGAATAAGGGATCGGGTTGGCCATCCCCGGCAGGAATACCACCACAGGCACATTTCCAATCAAGACGGTACTGGAAAAGGACCTATTTGGCGGCGAGGACCTAGGAGCGGTGGGAACAGGCTTGGAGGAATTGGGCGCGGTAGGATTCGATGCCGCAGCTGGAGACTTGGAGGTTGATGGCTCGTCTCGAGCGACTGTCTCGTGCAGGTCGTGCGTCCACTGTCCTTCACTAGCATCCGGCTTGGGAGGACGTCTAGAGAATGTGAGCAGAAGAACGATACCAAGGTCATAGAAGTCACATACCTTCCCACGTTACCGTCCACGATGAGGCCATACGGTCTCGACTTCGGCTTGGTGGACGGCCTGTAGCCATTCGTATCTGGCTCCGTCGAACGCTTATCGTGAAGAAAGAATCCACCGCGCGTGGGAACAAAGGCTGGATTCTCGTCCCGCTCCTTGATATACTCCTCGTGCTCCCGACGTTTTCTCTCAGCAAAGGTTTCCCTCTTGGATTCCGTAGGCGGAGGCGCCGACGGCGTCCTGCCCGCCTGGCTGTCAGGCTCCTCCTTCATGTCGTCAAAGTGTATCTCCGCCACCTCACTCGCCCGGTCCGAGAGTTTCAACCCGTTCATCATCGCCTCTGTGTCGGACATGGTCGACGCAAAGGGTCGCTTCCCCGGCGAAGCGGACCTGCCCTCCGGCTGCGCCTCCGCCTCATGAACACGACCGTTGACCTGGCCATTGCTCCCGTCAGCCTGCGGGGAGACGGAGGTGTCATCCTCGCTCGCATCGCTGCCCTCCCCGTCCGCATCGTCATCGTCCTGGTTGCTGACCACGGAGCCTTCGCTCAGCGAGTCGTCTTCGAGCGCTCCGTCGATCGAGCCTTCGTCCTCGCCTTCATCTTCACGCCTTCTCCGTCGGCTGGTGCCGATGTGGTGTCGACGGTGAGGAGCCATCTAAACGGTGTGGGACAGGTAGCGCCCTGTTGAGGACAGGAATCGATGGTAAACAGCCCTGGCGTGCGTCGAAAGCGTCAACACGCACGCGCACCAACCACGGAAAGGCTGCAGGAAGTCCACGGGTGTGGATGGACAGAGAGGGCGGATGGAGGAATGGATGGAGATCCCACGAGGGAATGAAGCTGATCAGCCAAGATCTTCTTTTATCAACAATGGCCAGATAGAGGAAGAGCTGCGAGAGGAGCTGCACGTCGAGGGAGAGGGCAGATGGTGCAGGGGAAAGTCGAGGTTGAGTTAGAGATTTGAAGTTTGAGCATGAGGCATGACATCTCCCAGCCAGACCGAGATGTCAGCCTCCCCGATCGGGATTAGTGTGCTCGTGTTCCCCATTCGAGCTCACAGCATGGACGGCGGTCAACGCCGCAGCGATGCACGAGGAGAAATGCGTCAGGCAGAGGAGGTATGCTCCAGCAGAGAGTTGTCGTGTTTTCCCTACAAATATTTTTGTCATGCCGCAGTACAGTTGCTGGCAGAGGCGCACAGGGCCGAACCTGCACTGTGGCGGACTGCTACGATTACTAACTCTATATCCTCTGGGGGATCTACGCTAGCATTAGGTAGGATTATCTCCGTCAAATAGCAGCCACATCTCGGGGTATCCATCAAGCTATATATATATTCTGCATTGATGCCACGCAGCTGCAGCCGATAAAGAAAAATGTACACTACTCATGCCGGTAAAGAATATTCAAGATTGCTAGCAGGCGTGCACAGCCATCTTTCAGGCCGTCTTAGCGCCACACATAGCAGGGTATCATGATCGGCGTTCAGCATAACAACAGACGACAGAACACCCAAGTTGTTCAAAAAAGTGACATCCTATCGTGAAACACACTTTTCAGGGTAACTGGTGGAGGTCAGAGAGCCTTTCGAGAATTCTTTGCAGTCGGCACCATACAATGACTCGGGCAAGATATTTTCAGGCCGCATTGTAAAGCGTTGCTGCTACAGCGTTGGGGGGAAATACAGTTTCTCAGTCAAACGTAGTCTTCTTGCCTTGTGACTCGACGATCGCACCAGTGAGCCTCTGTACAGTCTCCTTGGAGTACCTTGAATGCGACTCCGTCTCCTTCTTGGCTTTCTTAGAGCCCTTCTCCTTTTTCGCGCGAGCCTTTTGTGCGCCAGTGTCTCCATCGACACCGCCATTTACTTCGCCCTGTTCGGCTTCGACCACCGCTTCTTCCTGAGAACTGTTGTTCTTGCCTTTTCCTTCCTTCCCGAAGCGCTTTTTGTACCTAGTCGCTGGGTCTTCCGCAAATTCCATCCTCAGCTTCCGGCCGAGGAACCGATTGACCCATACCCTCTTCAATTTGGGCTGTTTGGCTTTGGTTGGCCCACGATCTTCGTAGTCAGACCCAGAACTCTCGTCATCGGAGGAATCCTCTTCCTGCTCTTCCTCCTCTTCGTCCTCCTTGACCATTACGAAGCCCTTCACAGCCGCTTCGGCGGCTTCTTGCTCCTCAAACTCAACCCAAGCGTAGCCTTTACACTTTCCAGAGTCCTCAAATGTCGCAACATGTACATTCGCAATGGCTCCGCAGCGTGCAAAATGCTCTTCAAGGAGCTCTTTCGTTGCGTCAAAGCCCAAATTGCCGATGAATATGCGCCTCGAGGGGGGTTTACCGGCCGCAGCCGCAGTATTGGACGTCTCGCCTTCCTCCTGGTGCTTTTCCGGCCTACCGTCAAAGTTCTTCGCGTCTTTGATAAGCACAGGACGGCCGGAGAGGAGCTGCTCGCTGAGTCCTATCGCCTCCTGCACAGCCTTGCTGTCTGCTAAGTCGATGTAAGCGAATCCCCTGTTCTGAGCCTTTCCGTTCTTCCCCGGTCCAGTCGGGAGATGGACTCGAGTAATCATGTTGTCGCCGAAAGAGCAATTGCTTGTGAGGAACTTGCGGAGGTCAGCTTTGGTTACGGAGAACGGTAAGTTTCCGATCCAGATCCCGTAGTCAGAGCGTTTCTTCTTCGCAGGCTTTGACTGGGTGTCGGAAGTTTGCGCTTGAGGTTCTGCAGAGGTTTCCTTTTGTTCTTCAACGGCTTTTTGCTTCTTCTTTGCTTTGCGGAGAGCTTTCTTGGAGGGCGGTTCCGGTGCAGAGACGTCGATCTCGATTTCCTCGACGTCTTGCAGTTTGCGCTTTTTGTGATTTTCTTCGTTGAGGCCAGCCATTTTGCGAGTGGATATGCTGCTGGCAATGTAGCAAAGCCAGCAATTAATTCAAACCCGAGGTCAATTGTATGGGTGAATGTTCGCCTTGGAGAGCGGAAGAACTCGAGCTCTTCAGCGTGGGGACGAAACTTTTTACGGCGGCCGGAAGCGCGTGCGGGTGCAAGCCGGGCGTCCTTTGTTCCATCGGGGCCGGACCTTCAACTGACGTGCCGCGACTCGAAGTCGAGGACCGCAGCCTCACCTTTCTCAGCCTCTGGGCTTCAGCTCTCCTCCGTGCTTCATCTACCTCCTGCAACCCGCCATCCTCATCACCTTCTCTTATACCGCCCTTCCCTCACGATGGCGCAGGAGTATGATGAGTCGCAATCCATGAATGGGAGCTTGCCTGATGCGCCGGCGGCTGCCCCTGCAAAGCAGTCGTACAAGTCGTTCAAGTAAGCGCATGCTGCGAGTATTTACTCACGGCTTGGCACTGACATTTTTCTACCAGAAAGAAGTACGCGAAGATGAAAATAAGCTTCGAAAAGGCTATGAGAGACAGCGAAGCGCTCATCCGCGAGGAACTGCGCATACAGGACTTGTCGAAGAGGATACAGGAGCAGAATGAGTAGGTGGCTTTTGAAGCTTCTTTTGTTTTTTCTCCTTCGACGCGGCAAAATTGCTGATGTGCTATCGCTCTGCAGTCAACTTCTCGAGGTACTTCTCGAATTCAACGAGAGCCTTCACGTTCCTCCACATCTCCGATACGACCTGAGCGTCCCGGGAGAACCTACTGCACTACGCTCATCTGACGAAGAAATAACCCCGGCTTCGTACGACGTCGCGTCAGCGAAGGCAGCTTTGAAAGAAGCCAGAGCAGAGCTGGCATCTGGAGAGATCACCCCTAATGACTACCGTCGTCTAGAGGAAGCTGTGAAACGGAGCAAGGCTTTCGCACCTGCCACGCAGTACACCTCTTTGCTACAAGTGCCACACACGGCGCCCGCACCTACAGAGAAGCCCACTGATGACGATCTCGACACCACTCTGGGGTATCTCACTCCAGAACATGAGACTGAGTACTACCTGGCCATGGATGCGAAGCTTGGCGATGCGCAGGCGGCGCTGCAGCTCAGTCGTGCCCCTGAGAAGCCTACATTTGCAGATCGGGAACGGGAGGCTGCACTCCGGAACCCCGTCTCTGTTTACAACTGGCTCCGCAGGAACCAGCCGCAGGTTTTCCTGCAGGACAATGAGCTCGCTTCCGAGAAGTCAGGCTCCCGACCGACGAATCTACGCTCCTCGAAACGTGCGTCGACTCAGGTGCGGAAAGAAGAAGTCCAGGATATGTATGACGAGGACGGTATTCTGTTGGACATTGGGCCTACACCGGGCAGCAGTAGGGGGAAACGCAAACGCGACGAGGACACGGGATATAGACCTAAGGGAGGTAGTGGCCGCGGAGGGCGGAAGAAGAAGGAAGATGGCACCTACAATGGAAGACGGGTGTCGAAGAGGTCTTCAGGCGCTGGCTCTTGAAGATCATTGGGCTTGCATTTTGTTTCATCACGTCACATGTATTATCTAGTTTCGTGTTTTTCCGGTGCGATGCATTTGGCGGCTAAACGTGTCAGCGGGGCTGGCGGGATTAGGTACTCAAATTGAGAGGTTCAATGCTTTATTGATTACCAGTTTAAATATGGATAGACTAGTTGTTAATGTCAGTTTCTATCTACTATGTATAACAATGGATCTGAAAGTCCTTCGCCCTCCTCTAACACGCTGCTCTTGATGTTATTTTTAATTAATCATCCAATATGTCATATTATCATCCGTCGTTATATCATTGAGGAATTCCGTTCACCAGACGCAAGTCCTCCCCGACTCACTACCATCCCTCCTTGCTCGTACTCACCTAAAGCAAAGTAAAGATCGGCCTGACTACCGTATCCCAGATTTGGCACTGTTCTTAGTACTGCTCCAGCTCTTCCCAACCTACAGAGTACAACTCCACAATTAACGCAAATAGAATCCGAGATCTATAACTAACTGGCCTCTCGCATTTTGGGCCCGCGAAAGTGAGATATTTCCTAGGTATCTTTCAAAAGTGGCGGTGGGAGTCGTGGATTTTTTTTTTCGGGAATATGCGCTTTGTTAGCTAGATGATGATGATGATGATGATCTATCTACACTTGACGGCTTGGATACAAGCCGACCTCCGAACCCCGTCTGGTCTTCTGGGACCGCGTCTGCCAGGCTGGGTGAATGTGTATTGTACATATATCTTTAAGTTAATTCAAGGTAAGCGTGCATATAGAGTTTTAGACGATTCGGCGAAAGGCATATAATCTTAGTTTATACTTCTCCTACTTTTTATACGATTGTCTCCCTATCCCTATCTCGTTACTCAAAGTCACAATCTACAGTAAAGACTATACTGTTTCTTTTCTAGGAGACATTCCTTTGTAAACGCCAGAACCCAACATCGATGCTCCTCTGGAGACCGCTTGCCTGATGACGACATATGGCAAGCCCCTTAACGCCTCCGTCTGGGGCCATTTGATCCAAGCATCTCATCTCCTCCAGCAGCAGTCTACTGTCACTCTGAGCACTACAACGCGGAGCAGTCTTCCATTGCCAGGGAGAACCGGTCCAACAGTTTCTGGAGAACGAATCATACGGGCACTTATACTGCTATTTTGTGGGAGATAGGAGAGATGGGATAACGTTTTGTTGATTCGCGGTGGAGAGGCGGTGTGAATCGTGGACTTTCTAGGAAATAGACCTCACATACAATCAAAATATCGGTAGACGAAGGTATCGCTGATGATTGGGGGTCAGTACCACATTCATTCCGTTGCTGTGCGGGATAAGATGTTGAGGGGATCCAGAAAGCTGTGAAGTTTGCAAATGAGGAGGATCTGTACCTTGTGGTTCAGAATGCTAGCCTAGCCAGAGAGCGCTCCCTACATTGTTTGTAGTTCCATTCTGTTGGAAATAAGATGTGCACAACGCTCGTCTCCAGTCTCAGTGGCTCAAGCGCTAAAAGAGCCGTTTGCGATCTGTTGAATTATAATGTACCAACCCTGAGAAACAGAGGTAGCGTTGCCTTTTGTTCAGCAGGGTCTGGACACACAGCCTGAACGAATGGAGTAGCATGACTCGTGCCGTCCCAAAGTGCTCCTCGTGGCGGCGGAGCAAGCCTTCACCGTAGTGGAGGGGCAGCCCGAACTGTTGGAGCAGCTGGTTGTTTACCTCCGTTGCGGTGGGAATTCCCATTTGCGCATTTCCATGGACTTGCTGCCGATAGTAAGTACCTGCCCGTTTATGTATGTTGAAAATTCTTCTTCATTTATCCATGACTTACCTGCTCTAGATCCTCTGGAGAGGAGCATCGTCTCCTCGCTGATGGAAAACACAGATAAATAAACACCTATTCTAATCCGGACAACTTCTACGCTGTTTGCGGAGGTGGGAGTAATGCTTAGGGTGTAACCAATATACGGACACCATTGTCTGTTGTATTCGGACTGTGGCTCATATGACAATAAACACAGGTTGTCAGCTTCAGTCACATAAAAAATCACCCAAATCCCCAGAAATCTGCCATCGGGCTCGTCCAACTAAAGGCTACCGACAATTCCATGTTTTCGAACCATCATCAAGCCCCTCAAGCTTCTCCAAACTGTCACGGAGTCGAGTACACAGGATACAACTCGACATCAGGAGGCTTCCCGCGATCTTTGTTCGACCAAATGGAACAGAGGGACTGTTTGGCTTGACATTTGCTCCGTTTGTATATCAGCAAGGTGAATCCGTAAGTGTGATCCTGAGTAGCAACAATATCAAAGCAACAATATCAATCTACGTCTATGAAGCTAATGTCCTTTCAGAACTGGTTTATGATCCTGACTGGCAGCAAATATTTTGGGAAAGCAACTGAAACAATCCCTGCTCTGTCACAAGCCAAGTTAATCCAACAAAATCTGTTATCTTGGAATAGGTGTGTTAGAGGTAAGATTGCGCTGGAGCCTTAGTTTGGCAAGATATATATTTGCATTACGTTCGAGGAGATTTCTTTCCACGTTCTTATGGGGCCACCAAGTCATGTGCAAAGTGAACAGGATTACACTAATGAATAAGCAAGGACTCCTCTATAGGAATAGATGCATCTGCAGTATCCGTAGGATACCTTACATGTGCCGTACTCCGATTGCATGCATAACATAGTAGGGCAAAAGCACTCACGTGCTCCTCTATATCGTGTTTGCTGTGTTTGCTTCCGAACTTTCAGATCCTCCGGGAAGCTTTCTTCGGTGGGATGAGAGAACAGGAACAAGAAGACCGGGCCTTACTCGATCCTAGATAGCTGGTCCCAGCGATTATTGCTTCTTCTTTGTGACCGGTCTTCTTTTCTCTCCCCGTACTCCGTACTGTTTTCCGTCGCGCGAGCCCCAACAATGGCAATCACCATTCTTCCTCCCGTCGTGCAGGATGCCGACGTCCACCAGGAAGACTCGGATATCGAGTCTATGGACTCAGAAGGGGACGTTGACATGACGACTGCACGCCCCGGTAAACGACAGCGCTTTGAGGATAGGAGAAAACGCGGCACGGGGATCGTCACGCCCGGCGAGGTGGTGACGGATGATCCGCAGTGGATGAGGTGGGTTCTAGATCTCGTCCTACCCTTCACATTTTGAGCGGCTCATGCAGCGAGTCCATATTATGCTTTCAAGGTATTTAATACTGACGACTATGCAGAGGTCATGGCACCTACACCACCCCGTATACCAACTCTATCATCGCTACCGTCGCCGGCACGGTACACAAGACCAACAAGCTCCTCTCAGTCCACCCGCTGCGTGCGCGTTACACACCAGAGATCGGTGACCTTGTCGTCGGTCGTATTGTGGAGGTCCAGTCGCGGCGATGGAAAGTTGACGTTGCTGCTCCCCTACTTGCACAACTACCGCTATCCGCCATCAACCTGCCTGGCGGTATCTTGCGGCGACGAACGAGCGCAGATGAGCTTCAGATCCGGACATTTTTCAGCGAGGGTGATCTGGTGGTTGCAGAGGTGCAGAGCGTGCATTCAGACGGGTCAGCGTCGCTACATACACGATCCCTGAAGTACGGGAAGTTGAGGAACGGTGTCTTTCTCGCTGTCACTGGAACCGGAGGAAGCGGGGCGTCGAGTACGATGGTCAAGGGAGGCGTGGGCTCCGGAGGTGCTACTGCTGCGACAGCGGGAAGTGCTGGAGGAGTTGTCCGTTCCCGGAGACAGGTCTGGACGGTGAACACGGCCAACGGAGGCGGCGACGTTGATGTCATCCTGGGTGTTAATGGATATATCTGGATATCGAAGCATGCGGACGGCACCGCCGCCGCATCGTCCACGACAGAACCCGTTTCGATTACCCGGATGGAGGAGATGGTGTCCAGCTCCATCTATTCCAGCCAGAACGACGAAATCCCACCCCAGACAAGGCGTGAGATTGCCAGGCTTGCTCAGTGCATCCGTGTGCTCGTTGAAGGTGGCGTCAGAGTCGACGAGGAGATGGTCATGCGGGCGTACGAGGCTAGCCTGCAGGTGGACCTGGAAATGGCAGACGACGAAGAGGAAGGAGACGAGAGGAGACGAGTAGGAAGAGAGTATTTGGGCGGGGAGAAGGCGAGACGGATTCTGGAATATGTGTTGCAGAAGTAAGAGGGCCGGTTGTTCTCATTACGAACATGGTTTCTTGAGGAATTGATAGAGATACCCCTGGCGAATAAAATAAAAGGATGTCATGTGTGTATTACTTTGTGGAATTGTCTATGGAATCTTCTCTTGGCTTGTATGTAGTGGAATTGAAAATATCATGAGAACCAAAAGTCTGAAGAATCAATATTATTTTACTATCACTCCATCCTGTTATGGAACTGAAGTCACAAAGAGACCTCTCTATCTAGGCACGCACTACTTTGCAAACTGCCAGAAGCGAAGAATATAAGCAAGCCCTTCTCACGCACAGAGACCGGAGACCACCAGCTTATGACTCCAGGAGCATTGATAAATATTGAGAATGTCATAAATTTGAAGACACTGATTCTTGAAACGTTCTCTATTAGAATAGCCATTCTCTTCTATGGGAAAACTCCTACTGATGTCACCCGAGGAAGTAATAAATCTATGACTCGAGTACCTGATGCAGGAGTTAGATATACAACGCCTACCTCACGCAAGAGAGACAACTCCGGTGCCCCCTCCCCCACCCTCAGTGAACTAAAAGCAACCATACTACCCCCCCCCCCCCTCTTCCTTACCTCACCAGCAACAGAACTCGGGACCTCATGGTCCAACGGTTAACAACAAACAGGCCCAGTTCCCTCGCCTGCCTGTTAACCAGGAAACAGTATCATATCACACGCCATTTGCAGATATAGCATGTATCCTATGAGATATACGGATTACGGAGATAGCTGTGGGAAGTGACAGGTCGACGAATGTTCTGGCGAAAGCGAGCTTGCAGGAATCGAGAAGTCCTACCCTAATGCATGTCTGGCTTTAAGAGCTAATTGTCTTGGCTGGTTGCTGTAATTCACCATCGCAGACGAAGAAAACACTAACGTTCAAAGAAGCAAGCCACATACTTAAGTACACCTGGCCATGGCTCTCCTAGGTATATTTCAACATTCTTATTTAACTGAGCCTCCTCGCTGACATGACATCCATCTAGATTTCTAGGTGCAAAGGTGCCAGTCTCTGCGCTTGTTCGCGGGGTTACTGCCATCGCCTACTCTCGAGGCGTTGCCTCCAGAGATCCTAAGGCTGGCACTCTCAGGCTCTATCTCACACATATCAGCCTTCCAGCGAGTATCCCATCATATTAGTGATTTTCGTTCCTTGTAATACACCATCAGTTTTCTATCTTAGGAATAAGCCCTTTGCCCACTAGCGTTGGGTTGTTAAACAACAGGATGTATCGCTTTTCGTTGCCCAAGCATTTCTGCGCGAATACTGGGAAATATGGAACACTATCCTATCCGAACCACGCATCAGAGGCGTGTTCGAACTGCTTTTTGGTTCAGGGTTGTTTGTCTGAATTACCAAGTCTGCGTTTTGATATGTACTCTACTAATAGAATGTCCTTAGTACTGCAGTAGAGACTGCCGGCTTGCGCATCGGCTTTAGCACGAGAAGGATTGCAGGTCACGGCTAAATAGATCTACGTGGAAACCGTCATGGTACGTGGAAAGACGGGAACCGGCTTTTATTGCTCCTACAGGGGACTATCATGGGCATGGAACGCACAAGTATCTGTGGGGTAATATGCCAGCCCTGGACGTGCTCAACCTGCTCAACCTGGAGCAAAATGAAGGGTCCAACTTTCCCGGAACCCTGAATGTTCTCTTCGCAGGCATGTTGAGAAGCCCCCCTCCCCTCGTGAAATAATGTGAGATGAGTGACTGACCGATTATCATATTCTAGCCTCAGGGAATATACGAAACATCGTGAAGACGCTGGCCTCGCTGCCGGAGACCTTCCACGGACAGTGCAATTTTGTAGTCAATGACATTGACTTTGACGTCCTCGCCAGGAACGTGATTCTTCTCCTGGTCTCATTGCACTATGAGCTTGCGAGGCCACCCCGATATTGATCCACATTTGGTATTCAGCTCTGATTCCGGAGCAAATACTGCGCTCTCTACGCGATAACATCCTGCCTCTTGTCGAAGATGTTTGCACAAAGTTCGAAAGCCTGGAGGACAGCACGCGCCATGTCAGGAAGACATGGAAATTCGGTTCCAGATTGCTGCATCTGGTTCTCACAAAAGAACAATGGTGCCGTCTTCGCCAGTTCCTCAAGGTTCCTGAGGGCTTGTCAGTAGGTGAGGCACAGCGCATTCGCAAGTCGACGGTATTGGCACCGCATCGAAAAGATTACCTTGAACGGACCTTTTACCAGAAGAAGCCCGGATGGCGTGTCTGCGCCATGAAGTTCCGCGAGTATGGGATTCTACTGCCATTCGGCGCGAGTCAGAAAAACTTCGATACCCCTAATCCGTGAGCCACAGCCCCTGATCTGAATGGTGTTTCCTTTTTGACCAAACATAATTCTTAGAACGCTGTATATAATAGACAATCGCTGGCCAATGTACGACTCGGCTGATCCTCTTGCGGGCTGGCCCCTAGACGAAGTCACGTCCAAAGCCCCCGGCTAAGAACGAGATCTACGGGAGCCTCTTCTTCTACCTCCAGGATCTGCTCTTGCATTATTGCCATCAACCTTCATCTTTTCTGTCTTGACGCAGTTGAACTACCTGGTGCCTTTAAAAACGACGGCGTCAGGCCCTACTTGTTTGATAGAATCGAGGTGAGATACCTAGTACATATCTGCCTACATACTAAACCAATCTGATTTTACGCTTTTGCCCCTTCACATTTGAAATTCGACGATCTAACCAGTATCCTATTCACTTACTTGCTAGGCTCCAACATTTCAGACGGCGCTTACTTTGGCCCCAGAAAAACCCTTAACACATTCGGCACCCTCCTGAAACCCAAATTGCAAAACGTACACGCCACCCGTCTCTGTCTCTTCATGAACGCTCTCGAAGAAACCTGTACCGAATTCGACACCGTTTTATCACTCAGAGACGACACGCCCCGACTTGAGCGTTACCTCTCACTCACTCGACACAACTTCCCCGACAGAGGCGCGGACCTTATCCGCATCGCCTTTGCGGCAAAAATGTTTCGGGACTTTGAGACATTATTCAACCAGTACATGAGTGAGCATGAGTTCACGAAGATTAGTAGAGAAGCAGGTCTGGAGATCAAAACGAAGAACACAATCGTGTCGAGGCCCTTTCCGATGCAGTTGAGGCACAACGCGTCTCAATATGAGTTTGATCTCCTACAGGCGTTGGGATCTAAGAGGCATGTGGAGTGGAGGCGCGTTGACATAGGTACTGGTACAGTTAGGCGTTCTGCTGATGCTGCTTCAGATTACTCCATGGTTATTTTCATAGTAGTTGCTGCTATTTCCATATTAGTTCTGTTCCTGTTCACTGCCTTCATGATCCTATCTTGGCCGGAGTCATTGATTAATTCCTTATGATGGTGACGGTCATGGTTATGCTTATGGTATTCGGGGACGGAGATCTCACGGCCCATGAGATGTCTCCCGAACCAGACCATGCGGGGGGTTGCGGGGGCATTTTTTTTATTCTTTGCCAATAAAATAGGTGGAAAAAAAACCCAAATTTTGCAGCAAGAAGAATATGTAAGTCGATTCCTGGCACGTGGTGCGTGCGGGTTTGATGTTCCATCCATCCATGGGTGGATGGTAAACTCTCCAGGTTCTGCTACCTCTTAGGCATCTTTGATACCGCGGTTTATCGGCCCAGGGCATCTGTGAAAAATTTCATGAGAATAATTAGTATATTATTTTAATAAACTGTTTAACACTGGTGCTGCCAACTGCGCTGGACGTACAGTACAAAGTGCAACATGACGCAATATGACATGACATGGCAGAGAAAATCATAAAAATGTGTCCACGGCAGCTGAGAGATGGCTTGGTAGAACAATTGTAGAGTACTATGTAACATGCATTGTTATAGAGCTTGGCCACAGAGCAAAGTGTCATGACATCTAGTTGCGGTCATTGGTAGCAGATATAGCATGCCCTATAAGAGGTACTCACCTAAATCGATTATTGTTATTATGTTCTATACCAAGAATAGGGTTAATAAAAGGATATCTCTCAAATAAAACATCCCTCGAGTATCCCATGGTGTAGGAACGATCAAATCAAACACTGGACTTCATTCCTTCTTTGGTGGCCGACTCTTCCCCTCAGTTGCCCCCATTCTCCCTAGGCAGAGCACACTCTGTTCTTACGACACTCCCGTCACAATCGATAACAACGGCTCCATGCAAAGTATTATTAGTATCGACCGCCTTGCCCTCAAAAGCGACGCTCCTGTCCTCGTCGTAATACGGGACTTTCCAGACCATGCAGATAACAAGATACGCAACTCCACCCATCACGAAACTCAACACCCATCCCAGGTCAAACATCTGTGTAGCAGCCGCACTGATATTGTGGCCAAAGCTACCGATGAACCCCGGGAGCGGGAGGAGAAAGCCGATCACGAATGCAACGAAAGCCCGCATGTTCACACCCTTGAGGTAGAAGTAGCGACCGCTCGGAGAACTGTTGAAGAGGTCTGTCAAGTTGATGTTGCACCGGCGGATGAGGAAGTAGTCGGCCAGCATGATTCCGACGACGGGGGCTTGAAAAATAGAGTAGCCGCTGAGGAATTGGAGAAAGCCATTTGCTGTTGCGACAATTCTCCTGTTAGATCAATATGTTAGGGTGTCTGTCTGTTGCAAGGGCTAATTGAGGAGCGGTTATTGCTAGAGAAGGAGAGGAAAGAAACTTACCAAGGGACGATAGCAAATGCGATGACGAGACAGATGATCTGCCCGCGTACGATGTTGATATATCGAGGAGCCAAGCAGGTAATATCTGCAGCGAAAGGGACGATGTTGCAGGCGATCGTCGTGCCCAGCGCCGCAAATGCAAACGAGGCAGAGGCGAAGAATACTCCTGCTCGGGCTTTAGGGCTGTAAGATCGGTTGAGGATGCTGTTCAGGAGGTCGTACGCGTTCCAGTATGCTTCACCGTACATGTTCATGACTGCTGACTGGAGAAATATCAGATCTTAGTATTCGGAATTCGATTTTTTTCCCTTCTCTTTGCTTACTGTAGTAATAATCCCACATGCAGCACAAATGGTCTGCGACAGTGGCAGTCCCAGAGCTTGCCCATACAACTGCGCTTGCTTCGTCTTCGAATACCGGGCGAGATCCGGAACCGTGACAAGTAGCGCGCTATTGGCTCCCATGACGGAATTGAACTGCGCGATGATCCCCCATGCGAAGACCGAAGTGGATGCTTTCGCAGACTCGTCGACGAGTCCATCAGCAGAGACACCTCCATTTGCTGATGTTGCCCAACACACGATGCCTAGCCCCGCCAGAGGAAGGACGACAGACTTGACGCTGAACAAATGGCGGATCTTAGTTGTGTGGATAAACATTAGAGGAATAGTAAAGATAAATGCAAGGAAGAAGCCGACCATTCCCTGCGTCGTGATGTGTTGGCTCTGGATTTACATATGTCAGCGGCGCCCGTAAAGTCTGGAGCCGTCCGTCGAACCTCTGGAATCACATTGTGAATTCTACCCCAGCTTGGAAAGATGCAGCGGAGGCAGATGGAGATAAATTGACCCTCATAGTAGAGTTGTACGCCCCCTGCGCAGAGAATATATCAACAAGTAGAACTCCTTTCAAGGAAGGCGTAAGCAAACCCCATATGATGCTGAGCAGAGCTCGAAGGATGACCACGAAGAATTGTCCATATATCCCAAAAGACACTCGGGACAATACCGGATAGCCGATATGATAAGTAGCGGCTGCCCTGCCATTGAGGACAATGACCACAGAAGATAGCACGTTCGCAAAAAGAACGACCAGCAATGCATCTCTGATCGTTGCCCCCAGTGCAATCAGGGATGAGCCGATCGACCATGTAGCAATTGCCCAGGACTCACTCCACCTATGTTACGGTCAGGACGGCCTATACATTTTCGGTGGGTTCATAATGGGCGTAACATTTCAATTAGCTCACCAGTACGAGAAGAAATCCCATGCCGTCCAAGTCCGTCGTTCTGACGGTGAAGGGAGAAGATCCTCGTTGACTAGGGCAGAAGAACTTTCCAATTTTATAGCAGTATGAAGAACATGCCCCGATGTAAAGATACTCTTGAAGCGAGTGGAGCAAGATCTACCTGCGGTTACATGCAGTTTGGAGAACATAGTGGACTAGCTGCGGCCAGAACAAACAAGGTTTGCTCTCTGGAGCTACCAGCTGTGGGCCTGGCCCATTTATATCCAACATTGAATCCATCTTTGCACGTAGTGTTGCCCTTACGTGTTATCGCAGCCAATGCGGAATGTATGCTGCGCGGCATCCCTCGTCTTGCGTGGGCGGAGACCCCCGCACCCCCTCTCGGAGTTGTGACACCGGAGACTTTTGCACATTCTGTTCCACATTTCGAATCCCTGCACGATGTCAGTGTGCATTAGCAATTGCAACGTAGAAAGCAATTAAATAGGATGTAACAGGGAAACTTGGAGGGGCGGACAATCACCAACACACGGAACCAGACAACATGACACAGCCATTGGAAACGATCGACGGCGGAAAGGCCTGGTACTACTGCCGCAAAGGGCCCATGGTCCTCGGCGAGGCCCCAATATACAGAGCCAGTGACTCGACTCTCCACTGGGTTGACTGTCTTGCGGAGCCTCCAGAGCTTCACATCCTGAAAGTCGACCCAGAGACCGGCGATCCGGTCGAAGATGCACGAGTATTGGAACTCGAAGACAGTGTCACCGTGGCCTTCTTCAGGAAGGATAAGCCAGGAAGCTATATCGCGGCCTACTACCAAGGTGTCTGTTTCCTCGATGAGCAAACGGGAAAATTGGAGGTGGTCAAGGAGATCATTCCGACTGATCAACGGGACGAACTCCGCTTTAACGATGGAGGTATCGATGCCAAGGGACGCTTCTGGCTGGCGGAGATTGACAAGAAGGCAATGGCGTACGGCCCCAACAAGCTCCCGGAGAGCTATGGAAAGCCGAAAGGGAGACTGTGGAGGTACGATCCGGATGGAAGTCTCCACCTAATGATTGACGGTGGCGTTGTCTGTGGAAATGGTCTGGCATGGAGTCCAGATAACAAGACAAGTGGGCACCCCCAAGACCATCTGGATCGATTTCAGCTAAGACAGACCAGTGTATTTCAATGATTCCGTGGCCATGATGGTTTTCGCCTATGACTTCGACTTGGAGACGGGCAACATCTCCAACAAGCGTCTTCTGATTGACCGTCGGAGCTCCTACGGGGAGCCTGATGGGATGGTCCTCGAGTGAGCAGATCCCCGTCCCTCTTGAATCAGTCATCAAACTAACCGATACCAAAACTTAGCACTGAGGGTAACTTGTGGATTGCAGTGTTTGCGTCCAATCGAGTGATGGTATTCAGCCCGGAAGGGAAACACCTCAAGGACATCATTTTCTCAGCAAAGAATCCCGCTTGCACAACATGGGGTGGAAAAGATCACAACATCATCTACGTCGCGACTGGGAAGGACCGGAGCGCAGATGCTAAGCCAGATGATGAAGGTGGGCACATATTCATGTACAAGCCCGAAGATGCCAAAGGACAGCCAAAGTACGAATTTGCGGGGTAGAGGAGGCACCTGGACGATCAAACGTATGCAGTTAGCATGTTCTTGCCTTAGATCAGGACGTCTAGATGTACGTAAGAAGAGACGGAGTTATACATCCGTACCTTAGGGACATAATACAACCCAGTAAGGTCTTAAATCAAAGGGCATTCTGGAAGAGGTATATGGATGTCTCTGCGATTAGATAAGCGGTAGTTTATAACTATCTCGAGCCCGAGGCTTAGATGCTTGATAGTCCGACAACTCAAGAGCATTTGTATGGAACTGCAGTAAGATTCATCCTAATGCCAAAAGGATTCACTTGTACAGAAGCTGGTGGTGAAAAGACCTTCCTTCGATCAGAGCATCTCTCGAGACATCGGTTATCGTATACGTCAACGCCCGGATGCTAACTTGAATGTAAACAAGCATCTCATTCATCCAACTGTCACAGATTGCCCCAAACATGTTTACCAATGTGGTTGCTGTCCAAAGCGGTTTGTTCGCAAGGATTTGCTCCAGAGGCACGAGAAGCGGCATGAAAAGGGGATGTGGTTTCGAAACTCGGGCGGAGTCGTCGCTGCCATCGTGGAAGATGTTTGGCAGACTCAGATGCCTGGGTCGACCGCGATGCTCAACGACGACGACCAACTGCTTCAGGACAGTCAAATGGATTCCAGGAGCAACAACCATCATAATAGGATTGAAGATCAAGCTGAGGGCACTGAAACCATGTCTCCAACCGTCCACCAAGACCAGCAAACGATCTACGGCGTGGATGTCCAGACGGACACGGTCAACTTGCTAACAGAAGACAATGTCAACTCATTGTTTTTCGATCCTTCATCCAATACCCCAAAACTCTATCATGACATTGAATGGCTCTTTCAGCGGAGGATAACATCGCGCTCCGGCCTTGGTCACTATACCATGCTACCTTAGTTCTGTGATGTTGAAGTGTGAGCCGAATGACATTCCAAGGGTAGCTAATCACACAAAGGGGCTTTTGCACTCCGTCATGGAATGCCTTGAGGGATGCAGATGGGAGCTCCTCCAGGAGGCCTATATGACTCTTGCGAAGTTGATTGAAAAGCCGAACTAATCATTTCCTCACGCAACAGGTAGCCTTCTGAAAGGTTTATCACAACCGTTACTACTTTTGTGCGTTTTAATCAATACAAAAATGCCCATCCCATCTACAGCACAGCAATGCACTCGATCTCGACGTCCGTGTTGAGAGGCAATGTCTTGACCGCAACGCACCTGACATCATATCCATTAGCATCTCCAACCTCTGTAAAGTACACATTCAATACGAAATAGGAATTCAAGACAGGATTTCGGGGGACACGTACGTCCGACACGGCTTGACATCCCCCCAATACTGCATATAGACCGAGTTCATCTCGGCAAAGTCATCCATGTTGGACAGGAAGACATTAACCTTGACGACCTTGTCAATGTTGGAGCCGGCAGCCTCGAGGA
This sequence comes from Thermoascus crustaceus, assembly GCF_041956765.1. Taxonomy (NCBI): domain Eukaryota; kingdom Fungi; phylum Ascomycota; class Eurotiomycetes; order Eurotiales; family Thermoascaceae; genus Thermoascus; species Thermoascus crustaceus. Next base: position 2,240,157 of record NW_027192530.1, on the reverse strand, counting down.
TGTGTGTCAGGTTCTTGATGCATTGGTGCTGGTTCCACAATTAGCCTGCACTCTACGAAAGCAACAGGTACATGACTGTCAAGGAGGCACCCTAGGTTAAGTAGGGGTATATGATAGGTAGCATACCGTATGAGCCTTGATATCGCCCTCGATCAATTTTCCCGTCTCCGGGTCCATTGCAACCGCACCGGAGCAGTACACGACGCCGTTGGCGATGATAGCCTGGTTGTAGATACCGGGGAGCGGCTTGGGAGCCTTTTCGGTGAGGACGGGCGTTTTTACAGAGGCCATGGTGAATAATGCAACGCAACGTGATGTCTATGAGACTCCGAGGTACTGATACTGATCGAGAGAAACACAGAAAAGCACAGCACAAATACAGAAGAAAGAACAGACGTCTTAAAATCACGAGAAGTGAGAACCCATCCATCGCATCTATCACATCACCCCTCATTTTTCATCTTGAACATGGTTACCTCAGTATGCACAGTATGTTGCTGCAGCGGCGTGCTCCGACATATGATCGTCCAATCCGCGATCTTTGTCTCCCATCCCACACCATAAGCGGGCATGTTCAGCAGCCAATCTGCGGGCAGAGCTATTCCAGACTAAGGATATAGTGCTGAGATAGGTTTTACGCATTTCCCGCTCAACCCCACATGAACGTCTTATCGCGCCTAGGCAGAGTGAGATCAGGTGGCTCAGTTCTAACGGGAAGGGAGCCTGAGGCTTTCCATCCCGTCCCTGCTAGGTACTTAACACGCGTTACCAGTACAAATACGGTTTGGCTGAGCAGGCATCAAGGATGTATTTGAAGAAGATATTGATTGTGATACGGAGGATTTCAGAGCGTAAGCGCAATCAGTCAGATCAATTCCATCATTGCTCAAGCTCCTCTCCCAAGTTGGCTAACCCATGATCTACATATATATACGAGGCATTTATATGACTATTCACGCTATGGAACAGGGGTGGGTTCATGAAATGAGATGGAAGGGATCAAAGGTATAGAGCTGCAAAGAGTTTCTATAATCGAACTGTATAAATTAATCTGAAATATGTGCCTTTAGTCCTTGGGGGGCATTACGGTGGACAAAATGAGTTACTCACTTCTCAAGCCATTCAGAAGCAATGGCTCAAAATAACCACAGATCAGACATAACAAAGCATCAATGGAGATATAGATTCCTTAAGGTGCCCTCCGTTCTAACATAAGTCAGGCACTGCAGAAGACATAGATGCATGACTCGACGGGACCCTCGAACAATCTTCAGATCTCCGCCAGCACCTTTCCAATATCTACGACTTTCCCTACCTCGGCAACCATCGCATCCCAGACTTCCCTCTTTATGATCTTCCCCTTGCGACTTTCTGCATAGTCCGCAAAAGGCACAACGCGGCAGGGGCTCAGATATCTCCCGTTCGACTCCGGACCCGCCAACACCGCACCATGGACCAGCGTTCTCGCCCCGACCTGGACGGAACGTCCGATGATCCTTTTGACGGTTTCCAGGATCTTACCGAGCACTGTTCCTGTTGCCCTGCGGTGGAGCTCTGAACCGTAGCAGAAGCCCGGGTTGACTAGGTTGAGAATCGTGAACCCGGTTTCGGAAGGGGATGATCTCTGACGACGACGGTCGACTAGCTCGAGGAAAAAACAGCTCCAAGAGTAATTTGGACGTGTAGTATCGGTCTCTCATGTCGAAGTTTTTCTCGTCGTTCAGCGCCGCGAGGATGCTCGTGGTCGCTGCGACCTCGTTTTTGGCTTCCTTGAACTTGGCCCAAGCGGCCGTTTCGCTGCCCACGATCGACAGGACAGGGCGTGCATAATTATTATCATTGGCATTATTATTACGATTGGGGTCGTCGGCAACAGCAACTTGTTTCTGTTTGATCCAGCTACGGCAACAGCAGCAGCGTCAGAAGAGCGGTGCTCAGCCAGTTGGTCTGGATGCTGACTTCGTTCGAAGTCAGCGGATTCCGGTAGAACTCGAAGCTGGCGACTCCGGCGTTGAGGATGGCAAAGTCCAGTCGTATGTCATCATCGAAGCGCTTCTTCTTCAGCTTCTCAACAAAGGCGATGATGCTGGCGTAGTCGGACAGGTCTAGTACCCAGACCTCAATTACCACATCTCGTTTGGAGCCTGTTGGGAGAGATGCTAGAAGGGACTCCCGTGCCGACTCGCTCTTGGCGACGTTTCGGACGGCAAGGATGAGATGGGTGAGGCCGAGGGAGAGGAGTTGGGCGCATGCCTGATATTGGGCCCAACCCGGTGTTGGACCCCGTCACTAGACCAGTCTTCCCTCGGAGGGAGAAAGAGGCCGGGGGTTTCAGGGGTGTGAGAAAAAGCTGGCGGTAGAGGAAGCCGGCGTGGGTGTTGTAGAAGTGCATGTCAGATCGATAATATAAAAAAAGGAAGAGAATATACTGCGTTAAACGTAACAAAACCTGCTTATTCTATTGCTTGTGACGCTGTAGATAAGGGTTGGAGAGCAAAACATGACGACTTGGATATGTTGTCGCAGGGAGGACCGACAACGCTATATATACTTCTTAGTATAAATGCTCCTCGTTTGATCGACGGTGCCATTCTTTTTCATTTCTGGATTTATTCACATCGACTAAAAGCCATCATAACGTTAGATTTGCTGTGTTATCGCAAATGGCTTTTCCTGATTTGAAAAGCTCCCTGCAGGGGGACTTTAAAAACGCCGGTGCCGTTCCCTTTAAGCACATCATTAATATTGCTGCCTTCGTGGAATATTACTAGGTATCTGGGAGTGGACTTTGATAGGTACATACTTTGTAGCTACCTACCAACTAGTCGTAGTCCCTCTTGCCAAACAGGCCATGGTACATGTACATAGGTAAGTATTCTTGACAAAAATGTATGGCATAGAGTCCTACGCTTTCAGGTTGGGTGGAGAGCTGCGCTGCTTTGGCCATCTCGGTGTTGCATTAGAAGGCTGGACGGGGATTTCGCTTTAGTGTTGCCGAAGTAAGTAGGAAGTTCTTTTTTAGAGTGTGTTCCAAGCACTTTAGGAGAGTTTGTCTGGTCTATCTATCTCGGTCAGTTCCGACTACCAGGCCAGAGCTCTATCCGATAGGTTGGCACCTGTCCATGGCCTCTGCGTGCGAACCATTGATGTCAGAATATTTGCGCAGAGGGGATCCTTGAGACAAAAAGTCATCCATTCGGCGCCAACTCCCGCCACCTCCCATCAGGTAATCGATGAACAATACCATCTAGCAGCCTGTTAGCCCGACCCTCATCAAAATACCAGCAAGACCCCAATCTCCTCAGTAGGACAGCTTGATAAGCGACCAGGAGCAACGCCCCAGGATGATGCTCCCTGAGCAGGCTCAGATAGCCTGGCGACACTCTCATCGGCCATGCGTTCAAAGCGTCCCAGACCGTCAATGATGGGCCTAAATGACGTGCGAATGCAAAGGCTTTTGAGAGCTGGACAGCGGCGTCGCGATCTATTACCCACTCCTCATTTTGACCAAGAACGGTTGGAGTTGAAGTCATCCTTTGGAGAAGGCATAGCAGATAGCAGAGACCGAAGCAGAGGATCCTCATGTGGTACATCACTATCCAAATCGTCCCTCCAGAGAGCTGCCAATGGAGTCAACGGGCCATCAGCGAGCTTGTCCCAGACAGGGAAGAGCATGGAGCATCCGCCACGAAAGAAATGGATCAAATGCGGGAACCGGTCCTCATCATCTGCGACCAAGAACAGGTTCTCCCCCTCCTCCTCTGAACTACCTAGGGAATACACCACGAGGAAAATCCCAAATGCAAGCGCCGCGTGGCTGTTCTTCTCGTCGACGTTTATCATTGCCTGTCGAAAACCGGGTATTGCCCGGTCTTGATGTCTCAACGCTTCGACAACATATTTCGGTCGTTACGAAGGATCAAGGTACGCTAGATGTGGAGCCGTGCATCAAAAAGGGAAACTCAGATGCGATCTGGGGAACAAATACTCTGAATGCCTTTTCGGTTTCTGGACTTCATGATATGGTCCGATACGTTCAGTTCGCGTAATGGTCTAGAAGGTGAGAATCGGTAGCACTGAGGGAGAGGCAATGGGTCAAGGTCTTGTGGATTCCATCCACCTTGTTGTCACAAGCATCGAGAGACAGAAAAGCCTATGTGAATAAGGTGAGGATATTCTGCACACAATCAAAAATTGCATTTTCCTACTGTACTGAAAGACTCTATATTGTGCCTGTCGCACGAAGATGACATGGCCAACGGGCTGGTGAAATACCGCAACGCATTCCCCCTGAAGAAAGTCTGCAACTGCACCGAACACCAGTCCACTCCCTCTCGTCCAGGGACACGATGCACCGATATCCAATGCTGCCTCATGCGCTTCTCCGTGACGCAGAGATATCCACAGCCACCATCATCAAACCGGCACGCGAACCCATCTTGAACGGGCAGAGAGGGCACAGGGAACTGCGTCGCATCTGGCAAGACCACGTCCTCAAGTGCAGCCAGTTGGAACCGGGACACGTATTCGAGGAACGCACGGCGTCGTGTTCGACGGATGTGATGGATTTCCTTGAGATAACGGGCGATGGCGCCGGGCTGGACAGCGTATTGGCATCGCAGGCAGACCAGGACGCGATGCGCGGGCAGATAGCAGAATAACCGGTCCGGTGTTAGATCTAGACATTTATCAACGTGTACAAATCTGCCAGCACCGATGTCAAGGTGAATACCTAGCTTTGATGATCTCCTCGCAACGAGAGCGATCACGAACCGTCTCGGACCAAGAAATGTGACGGTCCAATCTCCGGTCCTTATCTCCCATCCCTCGTCTGGTGCGGGCAGGTTTAGTTTAGCACAAACCCGAGCAGCCAGTCCGCTATCAACGAGATGGTAAAAAGTTCAAGCTAACGATATAGATCGTGATAGGTTTCCCGAAATAGCATCTTCTCGGACCGTATCATATCACCATATCATATCATACCATCTCACCCCGCATCTCCAGGAGGTCTGATCCGCAGAACGAGCGGGGCAAAGATGATGCTGACTGAGATGGACGAACTCGCTGGTTAGTCTAGACTAGTAAGTAGGAAGAAGACTGACTTGTCTACAGACTTATTTATATCCATCGAAAATCCAGCAGGTCAACTGAACTGAAAAGGTGCGCTTGAACATCTTTCTTGTGTTTTCTTTGCTTCAGTTTTTTGAAACATTCACTAAGAACCTACCTCCTAGTCGTTCGTTATCACCGTTCACTACAGTACAGTACATCCTATATCGATATCGATATAATCAACTTAATCCATCCAAAATGTCCTCGGAAGAGACACCCCAACCCCCCTACCCCCTCCACCCCTCCGTCGCATCCAAACTCCACCCGGACTACGTCGCCTTCTACAACCAACACGTCATCGACAAGCAACAGGTGCACTACCAGCCCGTCGAGGCCTCGCGGACCGGTGGCGTCCTGATCCCCGGGGGCGGACCCGTCCTGGAAGTTGGGAATGTCGAAGACATACTCATCCAGCGGAAACATATCGAAGGGTTCAGTCCGGGTGAGAGTGAGAGTGAAGGACCGGATATCAAGGTTCGGGTCTTCACTCCCAAGGGAGACACGCCACAGGGGGGATGGCCGGCCATGTTATATTTTCATGGCGGGGGGTGGGTGCTAGGGAATATCGATACGGAGAATACGGTGTGTAGTCATTTGTGTGTCAGGGGGAGGTGTGTGGTTGTTACTGTTGATTATAGGTATTCCCCCCTTTTTCTTTAACCCGTATATACATATTCTACCTAGGTAGATAATCTAGTATCTATACCCAAAAAGCTGACAAGACAAATAGACTAGCCCCCGAAAACCCCTTCCCCGCCGCCGTCCACGACGCCTGGTCCTCCCTCCTCTGGCTAACCTCCCCATCCACCCAACTCAAACTCTCCCTGAACCCAACCAAACTCGCCATCGGCGGCTCCTCCGCGGGCGGGAACCTCGCGGCCGTCATGACGCATAAAGCCCTCCTCCACAACCAAAACCTACCCTCTCCATCAGAATCAGAACCAGGCCTAAAACCGATCAATATACAAATCCAACTCCTCTCCGTCCCCGTCACAGACAACACCGCCACGACAGCCGCAAACCCCTCTTACTCAACCTACGAACACACCCCCGCCCTTCCCGCGGCCAAGATGCTCTGGTATAGACGACACTACCTCCCTAACGAATCTGACTGGGCGAATCCGGACGCTAGTCCTCTCCTCTACCCTGCCGAGGACAGCCACAACCATTGGAGTCAACTGCCCCCCGCGTTGATAATGGTCGGCGAACTCGACGTCCTCCGCCACGAAGGCGAAGCCTACGCGCGGAAACTCCAATCCGCAGGTGTGAAGGATGTGGATCTGGTGGTGATGGAGGGGATGCCGCATCCGTTTCTGGCGATGGATGGGGTGTTGGAGGCGGGGAGGAGGGCGATAAGTCTGATGTGTGAGAGGTTGGAGAGGGTTTTTTGGGGGGAGTGAGTAATAGGTGTATATATATTGAAATGTCGATAGTATGGTATAAGATTGTGATTGGATGGGATAAATAGGATATGTATGGATGTATATACCGTTGCGTATACAGTAGTTAGGGTAATGTATATGTTTCCGAAAGCGGGCCGATAACGTCCCTCATCCACGGATACAAGAAAGCTTGGATTTAAGCTTAATCCTTAAATTTCCCGAAACCAGCAATTAACTCTACCAAAAGTCTGATCAAGACTAATACTGCTATTCCACAAGCCATTGATTGAGGGTATTCGATCATCGTCACATGATGCTACGGTACATCTTCCCTCCTGCTACATGACGTGAGGCAGCCGTGCAGGATGGCCAGTATATCAATCAATCAACGCATGCACGCTGGATCGCGTTCATCAGGTCGTCGCCAGAGGAGAAGAGAATAGGGGAAAAAATGAAAAAGGAGACCACAGACATGGGGAATATGAAATAGAAAGATAGACGCCTTGCGATGCAGGAATCGTTAGAAGGAAAAGAAATATCCCTCAGAACAGGTCATATACACGACATAGTGGGAATTGCGACTAAACGAAAGGAAAAAGGGAAAAGAAGGGAAGAGATGAACCACTGACCAGATCGGACATTTCGACAACAAACCGAACTCATGGAAAACTGCGGGAAACCGTACATCTGGATCACAAAAGTCAAAAGAGGACGTATGCAAGCTCTTCCCGGAAATCGTCTCGTGATATATATCACATGTATATCTTTTCGATCGCTGCAGCTTCGCATCGCGCTAAATGAAAACATATCTCGTCTATTCGCCGCGCACCTTATTCGGATAGGCTCCCCGAGATCCTCCAGCGGACACTGGCGGCGGAGGCGGTGGATGGTTTGGAGGAGGCGCGGCACGAATCGGCAGCGTCGAAGTGGCCTGCAATTGCGATCGTGTTGTCGTGTTATGTGAGCTCGTCGAGCGCTGGCCCAGCCCGGGGCGCGAAGGCGAGTCGACTGCCGAAAACGGGTCACCAGGGTAGAGGCGGTTACGGCCCCTTTCACTGCCGTGGGGATCCCTCGTCTCGAGAGAAAGATGTTCTAGCGAGGGAGGCGGCGGCGATCTTGCCATCATGATTGGGTTGGGCGCAGGCTTGGAGTGAGAGTTGTAATGCCCATGTCCGGCAATGTCACTTGAGATGTTCAGCGGGATTTCACCGGAGGTCGGAGTGTGGTGAGACGGCCTCTGAGATCCTTGTGACGAGTGCGAGGAACTGGTTGGCGGCTTGGGCGGCGGCTTCGGCGATGAGCTCGAACCATCGCGATTGAGAGACTTTGGCGGCGGAGGTGCGAGATACGACTTGCGGTTCGACTTGTCCATCATACTGATGGCCCATTCCTGCAGGTCGACTGGCGTTCTCTTCGCCGCTTGCAGGAAAGCATCTTTGTCCTATCATAAATGTCAGAATCCACGCTTCCACTGCTAACACGAAAGAGCCGGAGAATTCTTACGTAGAGCTCCCGCGGGGTTGGTCGTTCCTCAGGCTTCTTCAGCAGACACTTGGCAACAAACTCGTGCAGAATCGGAGGGAAAGCGTCACTCTTGGGCAACTTAGGAGCTGGCTCGTGGACGATCTGCTGAAGCAAGTCGAGGATACCCATCGGGCCAGCACTCGCTCGATCTCCCGCGGAGGAATCACTCGCGTCGAACGGGAAACGTCCAACGGCCAGTTCCATGACCGTCAGACCCACACTCCACACGTCAGATCGGACAGTGTAAGCACCTCCCTGGATACGCTCTGGCGCCATGTAGGTCGATGTTCCGACGAAGGTGTCCGCGACAGAGTTGACCGTCTCCGTCGCGACACCGAAGTCACAGAGCTTGATATTTCCTCGGGAATTGACCAGGACGTTCGAGGGCTTGATGTCTCGGTGCATGATGCGGTGCGTCTCGTACAGGTAGACCAGACCGGCCAGAATGGACTCTGTGATCTTGCCCAGCACGTCGACTCGGACCGGGCCGAAGTCCTTAGAGATGCGGTCGAGAGAGCTGCAGGAGCACTCGTCAGCCATAAGCAAAAAGACATATCCACGTTTCATGAGACCCACCCGCAGTCCATGTATTCCATGCATAGCACGATATCTCTGGCCTCGTTCTGGAAGGCGCCGTAGAAGGTGACAATATACGGGGAGTTGCAGTCGTGGCCCACCTGAAGCTCACGCAAGATCTGCTTCCTGACATTCTCTTTGGCGTCCACCCGGATGATCTGTCACGTCAGCAGGGGCGAGGATAGGCCGAAGAATTGCAAATTACCTTCCTGGCCATGATGACCTTGGTGGAGGCATGCATGACCTTGGACACGGTGCCGCCATTTCCCGCACCCACCTCCTTCAGCGTGATCAGGTCTTCACTGCGGAGGTCGAGCTTGAACTCGAGGCCGATCTCGAGGGTGTCGGTGCGGTGACTGTCGAGGTTGCCCAGGGCGCCGGGGATCTGGGAATCGCCGTCGGACGGCTTGGAGGCCGTCTTGGGGGTCGCATTTAGGGCCAGGCCCTTGACATTCTTGCGTTTCAGGGTGCGAGCTTTGAACGCGTCCGCCATGACCGACAGCTGCGGGGAGCGGATCTACGGTGCAGGAGGAACGGTGAGGGGGAGGAGGATGGGAAAGGAAGAGGTCTCGAGACGAAGAGACCGCTCCCTTGACCGTGCGTCTTCAATTTTGGCGTGAGCTTTTCTTAGAGCACAGCGGGGCCGGGATATCGTGGATGGGCCAGCGCCAGGCCCCTTTGGCAGCGCGGCGCGAGGAGAGCGGACAGGACTCGTGGGTTGGGCACTGAAGACAGGCAGCGCCAATCAGAGCCCCAGGGAGAGCCGCTGGGGACGACGACGGCTGTTGGCACTGCAGAGCCAGGCGGATTGGAGGAATGTGAAGGGCTGCTCGAGAACAGGTCGAGCAGAAGATGGAGGAGAGCTGGAGGAGAAGAAGGTCGGCCTGTTCCTGAGACGGGAGGTGAACCGTGGGCGAGCACGGGGTTGCTGGCGGGGGAGCGGACGGAGTACCAGTACGCGGGCTTCACGCACACACAGCGCGCTGCCCAGGTACCGGTACCTCCGCCGTATCCACCGGTGTGCTAGCGGCCTGGAGAAAGCGAGAGACAGCTCTCTTTGTGTTCTTACGACAGAGCTCTGTTCTTTTGGATCGGGTCCTCTACTTTGTACGGTATACTCGTGATGTTGTCCATCCTAGCCCCTGAACAAAGAAGCTCGTAGACTGTGTTCTGTCCTCTCTCCCTGTGCCACCTCGCCCTGGCTGTCTCACCATGGCCTCCGTCTCGTCCGATACTTGTCCTGGCTTTATCGCGACGAGCTTCGCTTCTCGGCAGTGTCAGATCTTTGGCGGGAGATGAGCGGTGGGGCTCTGGGTTAAGTCCGTCTTGGATTCTCGTGCTGTCAGACTGTCCAAGACGGTGTACCAGAAGCTGCCTGATGCTGCCTGAGGCGTCAACAAAGCTCCGCACCAGCCTCACGCACCAGCCACCTCTAGACCGCTTCGGGGCTGGCGCCCTCGCCACGAGAGCCGCGCTTTTTCGTCCCTGGACCTGGAGCTGCTGTCGACGAGACGCGGCCGACTTCTGTCTCTGCTTTCTCTCTTCATCATTTCTTGCTCTGTGTCGACCTGGCTTGCCGTGTTTCCTGCGCCTGCTTCCGTCCGTGACCACGCGCAGCCAACATGAGCACCCACGACCTCATCGAAGGTGAGGCCTTGCTGGACGAGGAGGAGAACGAGGAGGAGTTCGACGAGGTGACCGGTGAGATCAAGCAGGGTGCTGGCACGGTTGGCCCCTACGTCGATTCGAGCGAGGAGGACGAGGATGAAGATGAGGATGACGAGGAGGCTGCCCGAGCTGTAAGTTGCCTCCCCCCCCCCGAAGCTCCCCCGTCGGTGTTTACGACCGGAGCTGTTTGCTGACCGCCAATCTGTCAGGTTCGCGAAGGCTTCATCGTCGACGAAGATGAAGAGATCGAGGAGCGCGCGGAGCGTCGCCGGGAAAAGCGGAAGCGCCGCAGGGAGGAGCGTGAGCGCGAGGACGAAGGCCTCGACGAGGAGGATCTGTACCTGATCGGGGAACACAACCCGGGTTTCCAGCCCCCCGTGGCGGCCGAGGTACGTCCCATTCCTAGACCAGAGGATTCTACTGTGTCTAACTATCCTGCTACAGTCCAAGTTCAAGCGTCTAAAGCGCGGACACAAAGACCGTGACCGTGGCACCTCCCAAGGCATCGACGACATCTTCAGGTCCGACGACGAGGAAGAGGCCGAATATGGCAGGAGGGGGCGCGGTATCCACGATGAGATGGACGATTTCATCGAAGAGGATGTCTTCTCGGACGAGGAAATCCAGCGAGAACGCGAAGACGAGGAGATCGCGCGCCCGGCCCGGAAGGGCATCTCGGGCCTGGGGGTCACAGATGCGGCCGGGTTGGATGAGAACGCCCTGGAGGACATGCGCATGGCGTTCGGAGACGGCAACGAGTACCTGTTTGCTCTGGAGATGGAGGAGCAGGAGGAAGAAGAGCACGAGGACGAGGAGAAGCACCTCGATCTGAAGGATGTCTTCGAGCCGTCGCAGCTGGCGGAGAAGATGTTGACGGAGGAGGACAATGAGATCCGTCTCACCGACGAACCCGAGCGACACCAGCTGGCGCGCAAACCATACAAACATGTCCTTCTCACGGACGAGCAGCTCAGGGAGGAAGCCGCCTGGATATCGAACCTGATGCTGCTGAAGAAGCGGATCGAGCCCGACCTGCGGGAGCCGTTCCAGCGCTCCGTTGCCAAGGTGCTGGAGTTCATGGTCACGGAGGACTGGGAAGTGCCGTTCATCTTCCAGCACCGGAAGGACTACGTGATCCATGCCGCCAAGGTGCCCGTCTCGCCTGACCCAGCCAACCCTGACGCCCCTCAATACTCGATCAAGGCAGAGAAGCTTCTGAACATGACCGATCTGTGGGATATCTTCGACTACGATCTGAAGTTCAGGGCTCTGATTGACAAGCGGAATACGATCCAGAAGACCTACGATAACCTACACAGCATGTTCAATATCGAAGACAGCGTCTTTGAGGAGATGCTTCCTGCGGCTGTGACCATGGAAGAGCTCCAGGACGTGCAGGACTACATCCACTTCCAGTATGCATCGCAGCTCAAGGACATGGCTTTGACGGCGAACGGGGAGACCAACGGCAACGGAGAGGCAGCTCACCGGAGAAAGGCTACGACGAAGACGTTCTTTGAGCGTGTCCGGAATGGCAAGGTTTATGGTCTCGTTCGAGCCTTTGGCATCACTCCGGACGCTTTTGCTCAGAACGCCCTGAAGGAGGGACGTCGTCAATACACCGAAGATCCCAGCGAGCGACCGGATGAGATGGCAGACTCGTTGCTGGATTCCGACTTCTCGAACGCTTCCCATGCGCTGAAAGCCGCCAGGAGCATGTTCGCGGAGGAACTCGTCATGAGCCCCAAGATGCGCAAGGTGATCCGACAGGCGTACTACATGAACGGAGTCGTCGAATGTTTCCGGACTGAGAAGGGTCTCAAGAGAATCGATGAGCAGCACCCGTACTACGAGTTCAAATACCTGCGGAACCAGCAGCTCAGCGATATCGCTCGCCGGCCGGAACTGTATCTTCGCATGCTGAAGGCCGAGGAGGAGGGCCTGGTTGAGGTCAAAGTCCGTTTCCAGAACTTCGACAACTTCCGGCAGCGTCTGTACTCGGACATCGAGTCCGACAACCAGAGTGAAATCGCTGACGCCTGGAACCGAGAACGCCGAGAAGTCCTCAACATGGCGCTCACGAAGCTGGAGAAATTGATGAGCCGCAGTGTGAAGGAGAACATCCGACAGGAATGCGAGAATCACGTTGCCAAGGAATGCAGGGAAGCCTTCTCGATGCGGCTGGACCAGGCGCCCTACAAGCCCAAGGGCATGGTTCTCGGTACTGTCCCTCGCGTCCTGGCTCTGTCAAACGGCTCTGGCATTGTCGGCAGAGAGCCAATCCACTGGGCGTGGGTGGAAGAGGACGGACGCGTGCTGGAGAACGGCAAGTTCACAGACCTGTCCGTCGGTGACAAGGACCGCAATATCAATGACGGGAAGGATGTGGAGGCCTTCGTGGAACTCGTCGGGCGTCGAAAGCCGGATGTCATCGGTATCTCCGGGTTCTCTCCTGAGACGCGGAAACTCTACAAGCAGCTCACCGATCTCGTGGACAAGAAGGATCTGCGCGGCGCACCGTACACCGATGACCGCGACGAGGAAGTCAGCGATCGACTCGAAGTCGTCATTGTCAACGACGAGGTTGCACGTCTCTACCAGCACAGTGAGCGGGCAAGGCACGAGCATCCTGGTTTCGCTCCCTTGACTCATTACTGTGTTGCACTGGCCCACTACCTGCAGAGTCCTATGAAGGAGTACGCTTCACTTGGCCGCGACATTGTTTCCATCCAGTTCAAGCCCGGCCAGCAGCTCGTCTCGCAGGATCTGATCTTGAAACAGCTGGAGACTGCTCTGGTGGATATGGTCAACCTTGTTGGTGTCGATATCAACGAGGCGGTTACTGATACCTCGACCGCCAACCTCCTGCCGTATGTCTGTGGGCTGGGCCCTCGGAAGGCTGCACACCTGCTGAAGATTGTCAACTTGAATGGTGGCGTCGTGAACAGCCGGGCTGAGCTGCTGGGTGTCAATACTCAATATCCCGCGATGGGCGTGAAGGTGTGGAACAACTGCGCCAGCTTCCTGTACATCGACTTCGAAAACGCCGATCCCGACGCGGATCCCCTCGACAACACCCGTGTTCACCCTGAAGACTACGATATCGGCCGCAAGATGGCGGCAGATGCGCTTGAGTTGGACGAGGAAGACATCAAGGCTGAGACGGATGAGAACGGTCCGGGCGCCATCGTCCGCAAGCTGTTCAAGGAGGAAGCCCAAGATCGTGTCAACGATCTCATCCTGGAGGAGTACGCGGAGCAGCTCGAGAAGAACCTCAACCAGCGCAAGCGGGCCACTCTGGAGACGATCCGTGCGGAACTACAGCAGCCCTACGAGGAACTGCGGAAGCAGTTCGTCTTCCTCAGCACGGACGACATCTTCACCATGTTCACGGGCGAAACCCCCGACACCCTTGCGGAAGGCATGGTGGTCCCCATCTCCATCAAGCGGATCACGGACGACCACATCGATGGCAAGCTGGACTGCGGGATCGATGCCTTTGTGCCAGAGATGGAGCTGACGGATCGGTACGACATCCCGGTCCGGAGCCTGTACACGCTGCATCAGACGGTGCAGGCGAAGGTCCTGTACCTGAACCGGAAGAACTTTACCGCCAACGTGTCCCTGCGCGAGGACCAGGTGAGCCGTCCGTACCGCAAGGTCATCGACCGCATGCGCGGCGAGTGGGACGAGCGCCAGGAGCAGGAGGACCGGGAGTCGATGCAGGAGAAGACGCAGGTTGGCGGTCGCCAGATGCGTGTCATCAAGCACCCCCTGTTCCGGCCGTTCAACTCTGCGCAGGCGGAGGAATTCCTGGGAAGCCAGGGCCGCGGCGATGTGGTCATCCGGCCGTCGTCCAAGGGGCCCGACCATCTGGCCGTCACCTGGAAGGTGTCCGACGGTATCTACCAGCACATCGACGTGCTGGAGCTGGACAAGGAGAACGAGTTCTCGGTCGGTCGGACGCTGAAGATCGGCGGCAAGTACACGTACAGCGACCTGGACGAGTTGATTGTGAACCACGTGCAGGCGATGGCCAAGAAGGTGGACGAGATGATGATGCACGAAAAGTACCAGAGCGGCAGCAAGAGCGACACCGGTAAGTTCTTTTTTTCCTCTTCTCTTCCTGTCCTGACGGCATGCTGACCGCCGGCAGAGCGCTGGTTGACGACGTACACGGAGGCGAACCCGAAGCGGTCGGTGTACGCGTTCTGCATCAACCCCAAGTACCCAGGATACTTCTACCTGTGCTTCAAGGCGGGCCAGAACGCGTCGCTGCAGAGCTGGCCGGTCAAGGTGATCCCGCAGGGCTACGAGCTGCAGCGGAACGCGTATCCGGACATGCGGGCGCTGTGCAACGGCTTCAAGCTGCTCTTTACGAACATGCAGGCCGGGAAGCGGCGGTAGAGAGGTGCTTTTCATCCTGCCTGTATCTTGCTTGTCTCTGGATGTTGCAGCACGGGCATGGCATGGGCTTTGTTTCATTATTATACTGTCTCCACTATTTTCTTTTTCTTTTTTTTTTGATTTTGTTTATTTCACCTGCGATACATGTTGGCGGATCATTTCATACAGCGGAGCGGAGCATGATGACTGTGAACTATACACCTGCATTTCATCTGTAATTGAGGAATATCATAGCTTTCTTACGATTTGTAGTCTGTTGTGCATGTGTTCCGGTATCCTTGCCACACATACTGTATATACTTTAGATCTGTAGACGTAGAAGAGTCTAGAGAGAAGAGCAGGACAAATGCATAAACTATCGAGAACGGTCTGAGTAGTGCATGTTGCGCACTGAAAAGCCTGGCCGGAAGCAGGTGGAAGCCGTATCGGGTAAAAAGCTCACCTCGTACGCCACCCTATCTCTGTACCTTTTCTCCCCTTTTCTTTTCTTCTTCCTTTTTCTTGTTATTTTTCTTTTCCCTCATCATCTCTCTCCATGGTCTTTTGCTACATTCTAGATCTGCCTCCAGCCTCTTGGTTGAGACTACAGGCTGCGCCGTCGTGATCGGCGCTGGAGCCTCGGCGCGGCTTACGCGAACGCCGTCGGCAGCTCTGGCCAGCGCTGCCTCCTATACATAGACATCGTCTGTCTCTCTCCTCCATCCATCCCATCTCACTCACAATCCCAGGCCAACGGCAATTCCTTGCTGTCGCTCCCGGGCCCCGCGTCGACTCATCTCCCGCAGCCATGGCGGGCATGGAAGAGCTCGAGGTCCATAGCAAAGTACGTCCGCTGAGGGAGAGAGGGTGAGGGATACATGGAATAAGGCCAGCAGAGCTGACACCAGGCAATTCACCACAGTCCTATCTCGTCCGATGGATCAATGTCAAGGCCGAACACACCATCTCCTGGAGCATCCTCCCCCACAAGCGCTCCCTCAACTTCGGCATCTTCAAGCACCCCGGCCAGAGGGCCCAGCAGTCCGCCGACGCCCACAGCACCGCTGACTCCGGAGAGCAACAAGACCCCCTGGCCAACCCGCGCCAGAATGCGTCCATCGTCATCGAGAAGCTCAAGGCCATCGGGCTCAAGCCCATCCAGTGGATCGGGAGATGCGACGCCGACAAGATCTCCCAGGGCACCTACGACGTCCCGCCCCACGAGGGGGGTGACTACGCCCTCGTCTTCGACAACACCTTCTCCAAGCAGATCTCCAAGACCGCCACCTTCGTGCTGCTGACCTACCCGACGGGAATGCCTCCGCACTCGGGCCACCAGGTCCATCACTCCCAGGCCCTCGCGGGGATGAACCCCGGGGGAGGCGGTGCAGCAGGCGCCCGTCGTGGGTCGCCCAGCCTTAAGCCCGTCGGGGCCGCTGACTCGACCGAATCCCTCCCCAGGCAGCCGACACGCGGACGGTCGAACACGAAGGGAGGAGGGCCTCCCGGGAGCTCGGGGTCGGCCAACAGCTTCCCGACCACCGTCCATACCGGTGTGCTGCAGAAGCGGCGGCGGAAGCGTCACCAGGGCTGGGCGAGGCGGTTCTTCTCGCTCGACTTTACGTCCTCTACGCTGTCCTACTACCATGACCGCAACTCGTCCGCCCTGCGTGGTGCCATCCCGCTCTCCTTGGCCGCGGTGGCCGCCAATGCGGAGACGCGGGAGATCTCCATCGACTCCGGTGCAGAGATCTGGCATCTGCGGGCGAGCAATGACCAGGACTTCGAGTCGTGGAAACGGGCGCTCGAGAAGGCGTCCAACTCCAAGCAGCAGCAGCAGCAGCAGCAACCCGCGGACGACCAGCAGTCCGACCACCTCCAAGTCGTCCCGACGCACACGTCGCACAAGGGGGGCTTCAGCACCCCGGCGGACGACCGCGAATGGGCCCAGGTCGAGAGCCTGGTGGGCAAGGTGTCCGGCACCCGTGACGCCATACGCCGGCTGGCCAAGGACACTGATCCCAAGTACATCACCCCGGCCCCCGTGACGACGCCAGGAGCAGAGCGCCGCGGCCGCTCGCCGAGTCCTCACCCCAGTCCCGTCGAGGGAAACGGCAACGAGGACTACTTCGACCACAAGGAGAAGCGCTCGTTCTGGAAGCGGAGGCAGAACCCCAACCCCCGGGCGCCCCCCAAGCGGGATGGCGTTGACCAGCTGGTTCCCCCGCCCACCGCCGGCGGCGATACCGCATCCATCATGAGCGAGAAAAAACCGAAAAGCGTGGCGAGCCATCCTGATCATCATGAAGAGATCCACGAAAATCTGATGGCCGTGCTCCGCGACCTAGACAATGTGGTTGCGGAGTTTTCGGCGCTGATCGCGGAGAGCAAGCAGCGGCGGAACAACAAATCCGCACGGCTGTCGGCGCGGCTGTCGGTCCAGTCCCGGCTGAGTATGGAGTCGGATATGTCGCAGGAGTTCTTTGATGCCACGGACGGAGGCCAGGTGTCGCCGCTGTTGACCATCCAGCATGACAGCGACGACGAGGCCAGGAAGCCTGAAGAGGAGGAGGTCGTGGATGACGAGTCCGGCAGCGAGGTGGACGAGGACGAAAGTTTCGGCCGCAATGGCTTGCGGCTCGACAGTTCCTCGTCGCTGTTCCCTGCCAAACCCAGGTCTTTGACACCTCTGCCCCTGAGTGCCGTGAAGCGCCGGACGAACATACCGCCCCCTACGGTCATGCCGCCCAGCCTGATCGGTTTCCTGCGGAAGAACGTCGGCAAGGATCTGTCGCAGATCTCGATGCCGGTGTCGTCCAACGAGCCATTGTCTCTGTTGCAGAGGGCGGCCGAGACTCTGGAATACTCGACCCTGCTGGACAAGGCGGCCAGCGCGACCGACAGCCTGGAGCGTCTGATCTACGTCACGGCGTTTGCGCTCTCCCCGCTGTCGAACAACCGGGTCAAGGAGCGCTCGATCCGCAAGCCGTTCAACCCCATGCTCGGCGAGACGTACGAGCTGGTCCGCGAGGACCGCGGGTTCCGCTTCATCGCGGAGAAGGTGTCGCACCGCCCGGTGCAGCTGGCGTACCAGGCGGACACCAAGGACTGGAGCATCACGCAGTCACCCATGCCGACGCAGAAGTTCTGGGGCAAGTCGGCGGAGATCATCACCGAGGGCAAGATCCGGCTGATCCTGCACCCCAGCGGCGAGCGGTACAGCTGGAGCACGGCGACGTCGTTCCTGCGCAACATCATCGCGGGAGAAAAGTACGTCGAGCCGGTGGGCGAGATGTCCGTCCTGAACGAGACGACGGGCCAGAAGACCGTCACCACGTTCAAGACGGGAGGCATGTTCTCCGGCCGCAGCGAAGAAGTCACCGTCAAAGCCTACAACTCGCACGGCGACGAACTCCCGCTCGGCCTGAGCGGCACCTGGACCGCCACGCTCCAGCTGACCGAGAACGGCTCCAGCACCAACAAGACTATCTGGTCCGCCGGCCCCTTGGTCGACCACGCCCCCAAACACTACGGCCTGACCACCTTCGCCGCGGCCCTGAACGAGATCACCCCAATCGAGCAGGGCAAGCTGCCACCGACGGACTCGCGTCTGCGTCCGGACCAGCGCGCCCTCGAGGACGGCGACCTCGACCGCGCCGAGGAGCTCAAGGTGCAGCTGGAGGAGAAGCAGCGCACGCGGCGTCGCGAGTTGGAGGACCGCGGCGAGACGTGGAAGCCGCGGTGGTTCACGCGCGTCGGGGACGGCGCCGCGGACGGCGAGGAGGTCGTGTGGCGGTTGAAGACGGGCAAGGATGGATACTGGGAGGAGCGCGCTCGCGGCGAGTGGGGTGGTGTGGTGAATGTCTTTAAATGAGTAACACTGGACTTGTCATCTTGATTTTTGGAGGAAACAAAACCGGGGTGTCTGTAGTTGGAGAGGTATGCAGCACAGCTTGAAGTGCTGCGGCTTCACTTCCTTATTCATCATAAGTGCTCTCCTCTACTCTGTTCTGTCTGTGTGTATTGTATATACAACTATTACATTGTACTGCATTGCATCTTTCGTTTTCGCATTTTCCTTGTATTGCATATTGCATTTATTGCATAGCATAGCAGCATCTGTCTGATTATTAGTTAGGCACCTAGGTAGTTTCCTTGTCCCTGTCCTGCCTCATCGCATAGCATACCTGCATGCATGCGTGGATTTTATTTCCATTGCACTGCATACCGCGGCTGTTTATTTATCGATTCCATTGTATTGTGCTAGCTGTGTTCTGCGCTGTGTGAGAACGTGAGAAAGTGGTTAATACGCTGTATAGTGTACAGACATACATAGATGGCCTTATAGCTGACTACCTAATGTTGGTAGTATATATTTACCTAGTCTACTAGATAGATAGATATTCCTAGACGGGGAAGGAAGAGATAAAGACAAAGATAACAGATACTTAGTTCTGATATGTATACTTTCCTAGCCTTCCTTACCTTGCTGAACCCAGTGTTGCAGTTGTTGTTTGTGTTTGAGTTATATAAACTTGTCGATACTACCTACCTAATTTATGTCAGGGCAGGGAAAAATTAAAAAAAAAAGTCCCATTCTGAATAACTCCATTCTGGTCTGGTGTGATATAATCTAAATCAAATCAAATCAATTTATATACATACATGCAATGTATACATACTTCTGCGTGTCTTTGTGCGTGTGTGTCTGTCCTTTTTCTATTCTATTATTTAGGTGCAGGGTACAGGATACAGTGCGTACAGGACTCGGCAGCTCTGCTCAGGAGTGTAGACATTCTTTCTTTCTTTCCAATAGATACAAAACTGTCATATAATATGAGGATTATTAGCCAGTGCCAGTGCCACTACCACTGCCTGATTTCAGTTGTTCTGTTCAGCAACTAAACTGGCATGGGCATGAGTGGTGGTGATGATGATGATGACGACAGAGGCCTCTTTTGTTTTGGGAAGTGAAGTACGTACATAGGTAGTGTGCGGTATAAAAGTAGCAGGAGGCTAACCAACAAACTAATCAACAGAAACGGTGCAACAAAACAACTGATTCAGCCAACTCCAAGGGGTGTATTTAACTGTTTATCCATTTGCCCATCTTATTTGTTCATGCTGTAATGATCGTCTTGTTGAAAGTCCTCCGTCAGTTTATCAGTATATGGTATATCGTTCTAATTGTCGTCCAAGTCAATGTATGTAGGTCGAAACGTCCACCGGACGCTGTAGATAGATCGACCCGCCTAGTCTTGTGTGGTCTATTTATATTTCATCATGTTCTTCAGACCCCCATCTGATAGCGCTGCTTCTCGCCCTGGCAGCCTTCCTGGCGGCCAGACGATCAGCCTGCTGCGACGACTCGCGCATCATGATGGGCAGGCTGTTCAGGACGGCGCGGTTGCCCTGGTAGTAGTGCTCCGCGAAGCCGCCCTGGAGGATCCGTCGCAGGGCCGCGAGCCGGATCCACTTCCACCAGCGATCAATGCTCATGACGCCTTCGCGGCCGATCCGGACGGTGTACTTGCTGCCGTAGTGGCGGTTGGTGTCCTGGTCGATGGCGGTGCTGTACATGGGTCCCCGGCGGGGGTTCTCGACCGTCGTGAGAATGGAGGCGAAGTTGGTGTGCAGGGACTTCTTGTCGCGCTTGTTGATGCGTTTGCCGGAGACGGTGGCGAGGGATTGGAGCTGGCGTAGGAGTTCCGGGGTGTTGTGGTAGGCGTTGTAGCGCTTGACCAGCCGTGGGCCGTCGCCGTCCTCGCCGTCGACCGACAGAACAGATGAATCCAGGTCGGACTGGTCTTCCTCCTCGTCAACGTCTTCGTCGTCTTCCTGCGGCGTGTAGCTCTTCTCGTAGAGCAGGGCGATGTTCTCGCCTGCTGCGATCTGGACACTTGACTCGCCGCTGTCGAGCTGGTCGATGAAGATGCCGACTGCATCTTCGCTTTCGTTCTCCAGATCCTCGATCTCAGTAGCGAGGAAGCCCCATTCCTGCAGGGCTGCAGTCACGCTGCCCGCGTCGTCGGGCGCGTCGATGGAATGGCCGTCAGATGCGACAATGTCGAGGAAGAAGTTCATCTGGTCAAAAAAGCCGTCTTCTCCGGCCCCTCCGAAGTATGTGCATGCGCCAAGACAGTGGATAGCCGCGGCCTTGACGATGTTCGAGGTCGAGTCTCGAATGGTCCGCGTGAGCAGCGGCTCGACATTCTCGTAGATGGTGTTGTCGTACGCGGTGATGGCAAGGAGCTCGAGCGCCCTCAGGGCGAGCGTCGTCTCGCGCACGCTGGTCTGGTACTTGATGCTGCGGGTGAAAGCACCCAGCAGATCCTGAATCTTACTTCTAATCTCCTCCTCGACATAGTGGAATTTCGAGAGGCGGCAGTAGGCAGACAGGGACTCCTCGCGGCCCTGAACACTGCTGCGCTTGCGATCCAGGAGCTCCTGGATGCGGTCTCCGAGTTCTTGTGCCCATTCTTCGTTATCTACCTCTGGATTATCTGCCAAGTCATCCAGGGAAGCAGCACTGCGCGTTGAAACAATCAGTTGTGATGTTCAAAATTTTCTCTGGCCATGGGGTGGCAGTGACATCATCCCGGGGAGCTGGAGCTTGCGGAACGGCTATCCAAACTCCGAGAAACGCAAAATGAAAAAAGGACGAAAAAAGCTCACCTCCAAGTGTCGCTCTGACTTCCGACCTCATCATCCTCGGAGGCATGTCTGCTGGCATTGCGAGAGGAGGGGCGCGAATTCTGCGCAGAGCTTGCGCGAGAGGTTGCGCGCGAAGCCTCGCGGGACTGGGCCTTGCGCGAGATGGTCTTGCCGCTCTCGAGGGCCTGGCGACGAAGGTCGTGCATGATGGCGACTGCGCTCTATGAGGCGACTATTGGCGAAGAAGATGCGAGGAATATATACAGGAAAAAATCTCCCCAGAACCCCGCAAGAGGGAGGGGGAGGACGTGGAATGCGTCGATGTTTCTGCGCTGTCACAAAATGTCGGACCGGGGGAGTTGGCAACGGATGCTACCCTATGGGCACGGAGGATTTGTAGATAGACTTGGGATAGAGATGCAGGATGGAGTATTCCATAAGGGCGTGCATGGGAGTCTGCCAATATGCGATGCAGCGACAGACGCGAGGGATGAAGATGATAAGGGACCGGTGAGGCGGAGAGAAAAGACGCCTTTTGTCGCGCCTATCGTTGGGCCGCTTATCTCCACGTGATCTGGCTTAGAGCGCCGTGTTCCAGCATCGAGATCTGCGCTTAGCCATCGACTCTCTCATGGACCCAGGGATTTTACATGCCACAGTGCGATTTACTATGCAGAATAACATGAGAAGCCGAGCTGATACCTGGTACTCGTTCAAGAAACCCAATGGCCCAATGCTCTTCCCGCCGGTTCGCGCCATCCACCTTTCTTGCATATCGAACGATTCCTCATTTGCCCGTCATGCCAATGCTAAGCCCTTTCAAGTCTTGAGTTCTTTGGTATGCAGCCAACGATGTCTAGAAATTTGAGCAGAGAATGGCATTGGAAGATGCCTAGTCGGGTTCTCTGGGCCATGGACCAGCGTTATCTGCGGAATACTCTAAGCCTAACACGAGAAAGAAATGGATGTCTGATGACGATTAATGATAGAAATAAATATTCCCGAGTTTGATGAAACTGGAGATACTGTACGCTCGAGGCCGTTGGGTTGTCGTCCCTGCGGAAAGATCAAGTCCTCCAAAGAGTGACTATGGCGCACGTGAGCTAGTGCAGTCCTACGCAGTAAGGTTCTACGCAACTTGGAAAGGAAGGTCAATGGAGTCGTGTTTCAGTGACGAGAGCTGACGGCTTGGTTGATGTTTTGGCGGTGTAGATACCTAGGTAAGTTGGTTCAATGCTAATACCTACCTGCCTAGGTAGCTGTTAGGAATGGGAAACTGACATAATTTAAAGAAACTGATGCAGTAGCAAGTATAACTTATCGAATCCTGCTAGTTATGGAGGTGCGCTCGAAGAAACGTAACTGCAGCGGATTGACCTCTCCACTGCATCTGAACCCTAATACCTATCTGGGTAATTTTAGGGGCCTTCGGAAAAACAGGAGCTGACAACGAAACGGGGCTTGATATAAGCCATCACATTACCAATGATATAAGGTATAGAGAATCTCCAGGTTTCTCAGTATGCGTACATCATCGCCATGTACGTGCATATGCCAGTGTGCGATGTGACCGTCACCACTCTTGCTCCCGAAAAGGATAAAGGATAGGCAATACCGTGCGATTTGATAATGGCCACAGCGAAAACTCCGTATCGATTGCCAGTCGGTACTACCAGCTCAAAACTGGTCACGCAGCTATAGGGACCTATCTGCAGAAGATCCAGGTACGAGACTCAGAGGCACGCCAGGGGTGCCAGGCCCCAAAGGAGTCTGTCTGCCACCTCCTATTTGAATGTAGAGAGCGGCAGAAGCAGCGAAGGGCCCTCTATAGGGCCCTAACCAAGGCTAGGGTGGCTTTGCCAACAACGGCTGAGAGTCACCCAGAGGGAAGGCTACTAGGAGACCCTAAGGCCACCAAGGCCATCCTGCAGTTCCTAGCAGACACGACGGTTGGATGCCCCTTAGGGGAAACAGCTCGGGCAGCCGAGAGGATACGGAAGGACGACGAATGGGGGCTGGCGGCCCTAGAGGAGGCAGAACGTGAGGGAGAAGGATAATAGGGGAGGGTGACCTGCAGTAGGCAGGTGACACCCACACTGATACTGGCAACAAGGAGGGCTTATAAAGGCCCAAAAGCCCTACGCAACTAGGCGGCCTGGGGCGAGGAAAAGGCTCAGAATGGTCAAAGACGGGATTAGGGACTAATAGGGGCTTCTGCCCAAGAATCGGGGTCCGTCATAGCTGAAAGGCTCGGTATGGACGTTAAACTTGATTATAATAATAATAATAATAATAAATAAAAACTCCGTATCCATACCTTCTACTGAAGATCAAATGACTGAAAGATTAAGCTTTTAGACGCTGAGGATGAGGATTCCAAGCTGACGTGAGAGGTCCACGTGGATATTTCGGATATGCCTACCTATGCAACTACCTACCTACGTAGGAAAGTTGACAACAAGGGTTCTCGGTTTATATCAGCTCACGTAAGCTTACTTACAGTCTATATACTTTCAATTCCTGCAACATGCATGACTACTTAGGAATGACGCCCTTCACTATGCGGATCGCACTAGACATTCGAAGCTTACTCAAGTGCTACCACGGTAGTAAAATGACTTCAGGATCGCTAACGCAGTTACACAACCCCTCCTGCGCCATGATTCCCTCTCTTATGGAGTCGAGTCTGTTTCCTACCTGACATCAGCCGGTTGTGTACATTCCATTTAAGGGTTGATTGACAGCGTACTGCGCAGCGTGAGCAACTGACCCAATGGACGGAATAAGCATGGAGTACGTCAACCTTAATGAGGTTCACATTAATCACTCCAGAGTGGCGCTTTTGCCTAGAATTGATAATGCCCTGTTTGTCGAGTTGCAATTCAAGCACGACAGTTATGATATAAAGAGAGCCAAGCTGACAGTGAGTCCGTAGGAAGGGACACAAATCACAGGTTCTCAATTCAGAGGAGCGAATTTCTAATAGCAGGCTAGATAATCGAAATTCATTCAATATGGCAAAAGACGCTCGGCATCACAACAGACTCCTGGTTAAGGTAATCGACGAGAACGCGGAACGGACTCCCGAGGTCATTTTGATCCGATACGCCGGCTCGGATTGGGAGACAGCTGGATACAAGACTATAACGTGGAAGCAGCTGGCTGGGGCCATCAACAAGGCGGCGTACTGGTTGGATGCGCGTCTTTGTATTGGACGGACTCATACTATAGCTTATCTGGGCCCGAACGATGCGCGGTATTACTTTCTTCTTGGAGGGGCCATTAAGACGGGACGACGGGTGAGATGCTTTTCTTGCAAATCAACTGACGACTATGAAGCAGAGATGAGCCTGTTTTCCATTAAACGACTGGTAACATGCCGGAAGATCCATGCTGACCCCTTTCAAAGCTCTTAATCCCAGACGGTCGGGTCACGGTTGAGGGCACTCTGAGCCTTCTCGATCAAACGCAATGCAACCTTTTGATTACCGCCGACGAACAAATCGAGAAGGCAAAGGAATTGGTTGCTGTACGGCCCGAGCTAGAGATAATCACTATCCCGTCTCTGGAACACTTCATGGACAACGAAAGCACACCTCATTATCCATATACCAAGACGTGGGACGAAACAAAAGATGAAATAGCCTACATCATCCACACGTCTGGAACGACAGGTACAGCAATTACCACTCCGCCGAACTCCAATTCTAAGCACTGACCACGTCATCAGGCCGTCCAAAGCCCATCTATCATACAAACGGATTTATAGGTATATGGGGCACTTATGAGTACCTTGCCCAGAGGCACTGGCCAAAGAGACTTACATACGATCACATTTTCGATTCCTGTTTGCTGACCACCTGCCCGCCCCAATGGATTGCCGGTATCGCATCTCTCTTCTTCACAGCTTTCAACCGCGCCGTCATCGTCACCCTCCCCACCGACATGGTCTTCCCTCTCAAGGTTCAAGACGTCGTGAAGATAATACAAGCGAACCACGTCACCGGCCTCTTCACCCCTCCATCACTGATCGAGGATTTCTCCCACGACGAAACGGCCTTCTCGGTCCTCAAGGGTCTCGATTTCGTCATGTTCGCCGGCGCGCAGCTGGACCAGGCCGTCGGCGACATCCTCAGTAGATTCACCAACCTGCACACCGTAATCGGTTCCACCGAGACAGGGCCCCAACCGTCCTTCCAATCCGCAGACCCCTCCGCCTGGAACACCTTCGACTTCATCCCCGAGACCGGGGCCCGTTTCGAGCCCGTCTCCGGCTCCGACGACCTCTACGAACTGTACCTCGACCGCCATCCGGAGAGTGAGCTGTTTCAGGGCGGTTTCAACGTCTTCCGGGACCGGGACTCGATACCGACCCACGAGCTCTACTCGCCGCGGGTCTTCGCGGACAACACGACGCGCTGGATCTTCCACAGCCGCAGCGACGACCTTGTGAAGCTGTCCTGGCTGGCCAAGTTCAGCGCGACGGACATCGAAGACGCCATCGCGCGGCATCCGCGCGTGCGATCCGTCTACACGGGCGGCGAGGGCCGCGATGTCCCGTTCATCATCATCGAATTGCACGACCGTCACTGCCTTGATGAAAACAACAACGGCATCAACAATAATAATAAGAATAATACAAATAACCCCTCTCCATCATCGCAAACTGAGCTCCTAGACGAGATCTACAACCAGGCGATAACCGCCGTCAACGCCAACGGTATCGGCGAGATCTGCATCCCGCGGGAGACGGTGATGCTGGCAGACCCAGCGAAGCCATTCCCACGTACCGTGAAGATGACGATCATCCGGAAGGAGGTGGAGCGGTGCTACGCGGAGAAGATCGAGGCGATGTATCGCCGGTGGGAGGAGGTGCGGAAGACGAAGAAGAGGGAGGTTCAGCATGGTGTGGATGGGATCAAATAAACAGGGGGGCGCAGGTGGTGGATTCGTGTTAAATGGATTTGAATAGAAGAAGGGATATGTTGCTAAGTGAGGTAGGTCTAAGGTCGAGCAGGGAGGAGATCTAGATCCGGGTCCTGCAATCTATGAACCTTGGAAGTTATTGATCCCCACTAAAACGCACCTAGCGTATCTAAACCACGCCCAATCTGCTCCGTGGAAGTTGGTGGCTTTCCCTTGTAGCATGTTAATAACCACCAACTGCATCACAAACAAAAAAAAAAGCATTAGATCTTTTGACCTTAAAAGCAGTCATAATACACCTTAGGTCACCTTAGGTAGGCAGGTAGTAGTTATATTTAGATGCGCCAGTTCTCAAACCATAAACCACTGTGTCAGCCGAATATTACCACTATAACCTAGTGGTATGCCAAGAAACCTATCAGCCTAGTCAGCACACGCCGATCCGGGTATCTCGAAGACCCCTGCAATACCCTTTTATATTGTATCAATATACCACATCGATATATCATATCTTTCGGAATCGCTTGATATATCATATTCGGAAGGTTTTAACCCCTCATTCCATGAGAATAAATAGTCAGTTAGTCAGGTAGATTCGAATAATCAGAGCTTTCCTCATCATACCCTCGGATTACTAGGTTCGCACAGTTTGACACACTGTGAGGCCTCCTGCATCTGTCTGCGTAGGAGGTAGGTCCGCTGCATGGCAGTATATACTAACTACTGTGTATGGAGCCGAATCTGTGATCTAAAGCAGATGGCTTAATTCACAAAACACTTGTTTCTTCCATTGGACTCACTTGAAGGTCTCTGATATGGCCACTGCAGTAAGGTAAAACATGTACAGTATGCAAGCTGGCCCAGCAAGATGGATCAGCCAAATATGCAAGGCACATATACTGTACCTTCCTAGAAGATTCCAACTTTCAAAGAAGCCAGGCCAGGCCTTCGTGCTACGTGAAGTATAAGTAAATCAGGACAGGGCAGGGCAGGGTACAGAGTAGATAGGACATCCTTTGCCAGGATCATTCCTTTCTTCATCAGATATATCTACAGAACTGGTGCGTCCCATAGAGAGATTCAGTAATCTTGGTCAATCCTGGTGTTTTTGATGTTCGAGGACAGTATCATAATTAAGTCTATATATAACACTTATCCCATAATACATGCATGCACACAAATTGTGTACCTTGAACATCTAAACGAACTTTACATACTGTACTTTCAAACTACTATAAAATGCATATCCTGAAAACAAACCGGTACTCCGCATATACAAGATGCATCAAACACCCGAATGCACCGTGGGGTCATCTAGCCCCGTCTTCGCAGTAAACGCATCCCAATTCGCGCACGTCTGATTCAACGCATCGTAGTCAATCAGGTTTCTCAACTCTGCCGCGCGCTCGACGATCTGGATCGAAAATCCTTGTCCGGTATGCCATCCGATATGGCAGTGCATGAGCCACGCGCCCGGGTTGTCCGCCTTGAAGGCGATGACTAGGTGCCCGTTTGCTGGCAGCAAGGCGACGTCGCGACGGGGAAGGTTCCTGGTTTGGAGAGGTCTCGAGTCAGAGTAGTTCCCGTTGCCGGACGCGAGGACGTAGAAGCCATGGCCTAGATTGAGTTCAGTTATGTTAGTAATCGGTCTTAATTGCAGGCCAGGATAAAACCTTGTCGATTCCAGTGAAGTGGTGATGGGGTTCTAACCGTGTAAATGTATTGGGTGCGCAGAGCTGTGGACGATGACATACACCCATTCATTTGCAGTGGTGAGCTCGTACACCGCTTCGCTCGACTCCCAGTCTGTCTGGTTAAGATAGATCTGCTTGAGAGTTAGATTGTCCCACTCCACAGCCATCGTCGTGTCGTTTATGTACCACCTGAATGGATTCGTCTTGAGCATTACGTTTAGTAATACCCGATAATCCTCTTCGCCCGCGTCCAGAGACAGGTACGGAACAAGACTGGAGAAGTTTTCGTCCTCACAGACTGAAACAGTCTGGTCCCAGGCTGTACTTTCAGGGTCATCCGTGCTGCTTGAATCATAACGGATGATTCCGCGGATATTGTGTTCATTGGCGTTTTCACTGCAAGGAATTGCGCGCATCCAGTAGTTCCCTGGAGAAGCTGTTGCGTTGACGATGACGTCGTATCGTTGACCTAGACCAGAAAATCGGGTTAATAAACACTGTTTTCGAGCGCCTTCCGTATCTAAATTCAAGAAATACATCTATCTAGGTAGATATTGTCACTAAAAACTCACCTATCGCTATATGAGAACATCAGCCTCATACGGAACGATGGGAACCAGATCATTCGCAATAACAGTCATGTATGGTTATCTATGCTGAACTTAAACTGCAAATCATTTGCATTATTGATCAACCGCAGCCGATAACTCTTGCCCGGCTGGAAAGTTGTCTCGAAGTGCGACCCGTGCTGCAGAACTTCTGGGCGAAGCCAGCAGTAGATGACCAGGACGATGTGTACATCCTAATTTGGAACGCGGATAACACTGCTGAGGAGTGGTCTGTTCCTGTTTTGATAGAGTACAAGAGTTGGTAGCCTGATTTTAACCAATGCTTGACTTCTACAATATGTGACTGGTCGTTTAATAAGATAGATAAAAAGAAAGCGCATCTCTTATTAGATGAGGAACAGATACGCTATATCTACCTAATGTACCTAACTACATTGGATTTGATTTATAGTACGAAGTAGTTAGGCTCCAGTGAGAGTACCCAGATTGCATATCAATATACCCCCAATTCTTTATGGAAGAGATCTTCCACTACACAGGGGAGTAGTCTTAAATTTAAATTCTTATACTTCATGCGCGATGCTTCAACCAGGTTGAAACTGATGTGTAAGAGCTGCGAAGGGAATTAAGAGAATAATAACTGAAACAGATTCTCTAAAAGATATTATTCCAAAGCCACATAATAGACACAAGATGAATCCCTTCGAAGGGAAAGGACCAGCAGACCCTTCAACAACGACACCGGTTCTGTCCACTCATTTGCGACATCCGTGAGTATCATTTCCTCACATCATCTCTCCGTCCGAGGTACTCAGCCGTAATCGCATTTCTGTACGGAGCCAGCTCGTCCTTCACGCGCTGGGTGCCGGACAGCTTGGTTTACTGTGATAATTGAAAAACAGTCAATTAGCTTTTTCATCCAGTCCTATGCTAGCATATGGGTACTTACGATGAAGCACAGCTGGCCATTCTCGTTCCGGATGTGAAGTGCCAGGTTGATACCCTGACGCTGGCGGTAGCCGCCGTCCCTCATAGGCAGATCGGCACAGAGCCACGGGCCGTCGGGGCGATGCTCGAGCTCGATGTGTTTGGCACTGAGAGTGAACTCGCTCTCTTCCCGGCTGAAGAAGCCTGTCATCGACACATGCATAGTTCAGTATTGATTTCCAGAACAAGGGACGAGGAGAAAGGACGAAGCGGATAGATAGAAGGGCTAGGTATAAATGGGCAGTCTCAAGTCTCACCGTCACTGTTGCCAATGCCATCGTCAAGTCTGAAACGGTTGGGAATCATCTCACCGTCCTCAGCCCGAGCAGAGCAGCACAGCCAAGTACCGTTGTTGTCGACTTCGATGCGGACAAGCTCGGAGGTGACGTGGAAAGACATTTTAGAAGTAACTTGGCGGTAGTAATGTAAACCGTTAAAGAAAAAGGTGAGAGCTTGTCAGTGATATCGATGTCTGATCTGAAAAGAGCTGGGGATGGAACGAGGGTCTTTATATAACCTCCAGAGCTCCCATCTGAAATCAGTCGGTTGCTTCGCAATTGCCCGCTCCCTCCCCCGCCCACAATGGTATGGAGTGCTATAGGTAGAATGACTAAGAGGAGCTTCAAGTGGAGAGGAGAGAGGTTCTTTGCTGGCCTGTGAGGTGTACGGAATGTGTGGAACCATATGGGGAATTCTCAGTCGAAGGAACTAGCACCAAGTCAGTCAGGTGCAATTCATAGTACTACCTATCATTCTACAGAGTATCCGTATGTCGTCAATTGGACCATGGTAGGCAGCCGCATAAAGATGTGCTGGCTACACCGCTACAAGCTATATTTGGGACCTTGGGTGGGTGTGGAAAACTCCAGAAATTGGTGAATTGGACTAGCTTTCTAAGGGTCCCCACCTGATTACGGAGTATGGAGTACATTGGTGCTTAGTAGATAGCTCGACAATGACACCGACTAGGTACCTAGGTATCTATCTAGATTCCTACAACGGCTCTATACAGCTTTATATACAAACAAGGATATACTTAGGGTGGTAGACGGCTCAACAGCTCAACAGTTTTCTCATCAATCTACCTAGGTGCTACTAGGTAGGCACCCGATTCAACGATATAACTGTGCATTTCATTATTCGGCATATTGCGGCGTCTACGGAGAGGTTGCCAATATTGGCCGTTTTAACTATTTTAGTCTGGCAGCCGCTTGATAGAGTGGAGACGCAAATTGCTGCAAAACACCGCGCTCATTGAACGGACTGCCAGGTCAAGTTTCTCTAAACTCTGTCTAGCTTCTTAGATGATCATGCAGCCAACTCAGCAGCTTCAGCTCCGGAAGATATGGAAGACTGCGTTGTACGCCGCTACGGCGTAGGTACCTCCATACTATGTTCGGCCAAGCCAATAGTAAACCACCACAAGTGGTGCCATGCCAGCTCATCGCTGCTATACACGGCTATTCGGTGGGTCTCCATGATTTAGGGTCTCGCTTAACGCCTTAAAGGGCTGAGTTTTTTTGACGAACGCATTCATTATGCCTTCCAGAATCCAGACCGGCTTTGTTTACTGCTCAGTACACAGTATTCGTTACACCACTGTGGAGAATGATCATCCACATCCACGTGCCGGAGCATTTACTACGAGCAGTAGTAGGTAAACCGGCTTCCCAGTTCGACCGACCGGTGCAACAATGCCAAAAGGACACCTTTCATTTTCTCTCAAAGTTTAAACGGAACTTCGCCTATGTCTAGGATCGACCGCTTATCACACCGTACTGATGGAACACGAGCTGCAGTTCAGGCATTCTTACGCCGTACGGAGTGCATGGTACTTCTCCCCCAACTTGAACTGTCCTCGAAGATGAATGCCTCGTATTTACCACTGAAAGTGACGAGGGCGCCGACGGAGATGTTGTTTAGTGAGGATTGAATGTCTTCTTCATCATGTTCTTCGTCTTCGTACCACCAAACTGGTAGATCTGCAATATGGGCCCTATGGTGGCTCGACCCGGTATGGTGATCACTCCCCAGGGCTTCGTTATGGACCCGCCCGCCTACATATCGACTTGTCGTCGTGGGGTGCCGTTTCTTCTACTGCGTCCACAGTATACCCCGAGTCCCCGACGGCAGGGTATGCGTATGTATGTTAAAATACTCTCCAAAGAGGAAAATATCCATCTAGTATCTCTTGTTCTGGGGGAAAAGGCAACTTCGGAGCGCCAGGCTGACCAAGGAGCTGAATCTTCAGTCAAATTTTTGATCGACAGAACCGCCTGAAAGCGGGGTCCCTCTCCACTCCAATCCCAATGAGAAAAAAGGAGCCATTATATCAGATGACCAATTTATAAGGATCATGCTTGATATCCTACTTAGGTATCCTCCACAAATCCCGCCTGCGAACTCCCATGCCAATCGACCCGAGATGCTATAAACCTGACACACCAATGGTATTCAAAGTCACTCCTCACGATTGTGCCATGCCAGCTCATCCAGTGTGTCTTCACAGCCAGCTGCATATTGTGCTCTAGGGCTGAATTGATAAGAAGATCTCTGATGGTCGCGGGAACCTTCAGCCAGCCACATGGGGGAGCCATCCTGAAACGGTAACACGTACCGATCTTATTCGAATATAATAATAAGCATGGGCTCAGGGATTTGGGGTACTACTGTGTAGGTAGTTTTTCTTCACAGGTCTTGTTGCCCAAGTGAAATATAGCAATTATTTTCCGACAGGGGAAATAGGAGAACGGTGTTTTAATGCCGTGTATGTATGTACGTATATACATGCGGATATAGTGTTAATGGCATAGAGTACCTACTTAGGTAAAGGGTCGAAGTATTCTGAATCAATTCCAGCACAATTTCATAGGTTTCGTTTTCTTGGTGTTGTGACATAAAGACAAGGCAGCAGAAATGCAGAAGGGAGAAGCAAATATCGCTTTGAAGATATCTTGGGACATATCTACGTCAGGTATAGAAGTCTTAACTGGACCCTTGTTGAAAAAAAAAGGCAAGGGGACCAGCAAACCGTCGAACACCAGTCGGCTAGTTCTCTCAACCTATTTGCGGACATCACCCCCCATCCTGCCCAATGTATCGTGTCATAATCTCGGCATATCATTCTTGTCGGGTAAGCTTTTGCAGTTCGCATTTCTAGCCAGCACCAGGGCTTCACTATGAACGCAAAGCCCTATCCATCCACAGCTTACAATTCCCTAATCTCTGTGTGTCAAGATGGTCAGCTTCAATCTCCCCACCCTCGAATGCAATCAGTCTTTTTTTTTTGGACAGTAAACATCTCAGGTCGATAACTCACCCAAGAAAAACCAGGTAACCATCTCTATTCTCTACACGTTCGGAAAGCAAAATGGCCTGAGGCTCCCCCGTACCCCCCGTCGCAGCGATGCGATGAGCACTATCCCATCCCATCTTTCCTCAAGGGAGATGCTATCGCGATTGGCGGTCTCGGCGAAGTCTTGTTCGCCCCATACAAACCGGCCTGACTGACAAGTTGAGTATTTAGCTATTATTTCCGATAAAGCAGGCTGGGTGTATCTGAATGTCTGAATGGCGACGTAGGTAGGGCAAGTGAGGGGAAGCTGGGGGTGGGACGGGGCTCCTACTCACCGTCAATGTTCCCGATGAAGTGATCCAGTTTGGCCTCGGGTTTTTTTGTTGCCTTTTGCATCCTTACAGGTGGCCAGCAGATAGATACCGTCATCTCTGACCTCAATGCTGATATGCTCGGAAGTTTTGTGGAAGGACATTTTGAATATAGGTAGTAATGGTGGTGGTGGTGATAGTCTGTTAAATGGCAAGGAGGTGAAAAAGCAAAAGACTGCCTGATTGTATGAAGAACAGAATTGGAAGGGGGAAGAGAAAGGGCCCTGTAATGTCCTGCCCCTCAAGGTTCTCGTTGGACAGTCCCAGCGACAGATCACTCCCAGGGCTTCTTCATCGTCTGTCATCTGTCTGAATATCCTACCTACCTACTAGTCTGACCCAACCTACCTAATCACCTACTTTAGATAGAGTCTACTCCTAGATGGGTAGGTTCTACCCAGCGACTCAGAGGTATATGCATGTGCATCATCCGTTATTATTTTTAGCTGAAGGTTGCGCAGTGTGTATTGTACGCAGTCGCATATATGTTTTTTTCCACCGCCGGGGTGGTTTCTATTTCCATAAGCCAGGAAGAGAGAGAGGAAGAGAGAGAGGAAGAGAGAGAGAAAGAGAGAGAGAAAGAGAGA
>NW_027192530.1:2153004-2206302 GCF_041956765.1 Thermoascus crustaceus | reverse complement strand
GAGAGAGAAAGAGAGAGAGAGACCAGAGAAGTTATGCCAGAGTAGGTATTTTAAACTTAGTATTTAGATCATATATTGCCCTATACAGGCTACCTAAGATGGAATGGATATTTTTTCCTCTTGCTATATCTGGCAAAGTAGAACCATGTTAAGTATCCCCTATCTGGATGGATATGTACGTAAATAAATACGTAGCTTTATACCCCGTGAAGTACTTAGGTAACTACTCCGTTCAGCTTACTAACTAGATACCTTATTAACTACGTAGTTACTACCAAACTAAGGAATCAGTCCAATAAAACCTGCCATTATTAATGTCACCGGTGGACCATCACATCGTCGAGGAGAGCCTCAATCGGCAGAACCAATATTGCAGCACCAGCGCCAGCACCCGTAACCACTCGTCGAGTCGAGTGTTGTCGTACGGTATGATTGTAGCAGAAAGTTTCTCAGATATTCCCCACACCGGTAAAACTCCCGCGTTTGATGATGACATGGTATATGTTCATCTCTATTATGCATTCCTACCACTTATGCATTCCTACCACTCAAATATCGAAAAAAAACAGCCTGTACTTCTAACGTTAATCTTATCTGGTGCACTTCTTGTCGCGGGGATAACTTGGTCAATCGGCACGGTGTTGTTCTCTTTTATCTGCATTCTCTATAAGTTATGCTGGAGGGGTCTTCCGCGCGACCCTTTCTTTAAGCAAGGCGCCGAGGGCGGCAAAGATCGGTATCAGATTTGGGGGTTCTTCCTGCGGACTGGATGATGCTTATCAGACATCAATGATACCATGGACTTTACCATACGACACTGCATACACCACACTACACAACCGAATCCTGATCCGTTACCCTGTATTATTATATTATACTTTACTGGACTGTATCTCTTTTTCTTCATGGAAGCACACAAACAAGCTAAGTAAAGCGATCGGTAATAAGATGTGATCTATTTGTATTGTATCATATCATATGTCGCTAGCTAGCCACAGTACAGTCCTGTATACTTGCTTATTTCTTTCTTTCTTTCTTTCTTTCTTTCATAAATAACACTAAAGCCGCCCATAGCGAGAAACAAAAAAAAGCAAAAGCAAAGATCGAGTTCCAAGTCGAGTCCAACCTCAACTGAGGAAGAAACAGGAACAGGAACAGAGCAAGAAACAAGTAAGCACCGCGCACGGGAAGAATAAATCCGATGAACGGACGCGATATAATCGAGGACATGGACACGGACCTGACTGACCGGCACAGACGGACGGAGGACAAAGCCAGCATTGGAAGAGTAGCAGAACAGAACACCCATTTTAAAGCGACGAAGCGACGAAGCAAGCAAGGATATCTGATTGACTGGTCGATCAATCGACGGCCGTAATGTAATATAGTATGTAAACAGAGTACAGCAGAGCAGAGCAGACCAGACCAGACCCAATCAACAAACCTAACAGGCACGGTCTATACCGTACACGACTCGATCCGCGACACTGTCTTGAAAACAGAAACGCAACACAAAGCAAATCAATCCAGTAGACTAGACTAGACGGACAGGAGAAGAAGAACATCGACAGACATCTCGACGGGTTCCTCTCCGCACCGCACCCACCCCGACGCCATTCCCACCCTGTAAGAGCAAACGGAAACGTAAAAAATCCTAGGAAAAAGACAAGCGACACGTATTTCCGGGAGGGAGACAAGAGGGGGGGGGGGGGGGGAAATTAAGGAAATAAAACATATAAAGGAAATAAATATCGCAGCGCATCTCATCTCCTCATCTCATCTCAGGCCATTCCCCATATTCTGCTGCTGCTGCTGCTGCTGCTGGTTCTGTCCCGGCGACGGCGCGGGCATGATCTCCGGCACAGGCGCAGGCATGATCCCAAGCAGCCCAGCCATCGTCGGACCCTGTGTCGGCGTCGCATTCGGATTCGAGCTCGAAGCCGTGGTCGACGAACCGCCTCTTCCGCCTCGACTGCCGGGCCCGCCGCCCCGGCCGTGTGCACCCCGTGCGGATGATCCTCCTCGTCCTTCCTGCGACACGGAGAGACCCTGGCGCTCGCGGTCCTGCTTCTCCTGCTCCATCTGCATCCGGGCAGCCTTGGTGATGCGGGGTTTGCGGGTCGTCGTGCCGCCGCGGGAGCCGGGGCCGCGGACCGGCAGGCCCGTTTCCTGGGATATGGGAACGGAGGAAGCAATGGGTTGCTGGTGGTGCGTGGAGCCGCGTCCGCGTCCGGATCCGCGACCACGGCCGCGGCCTCGTTTGATGGTCCCGTCGGCTCTTGTAGACATCTATCAGCAACATCGTGATACCACAGAAAGACAGGAACAGGACAAACCTCTCGACTTGGACCTTCTCGCCCTCCGGCACCAGAGGTCCGCTGTAGACGAAGAACCCGTCCTTGCTGGCGGCAGCGTGCTCCTGCCAGGCCAGCTCGCTGTCATCCACGAAAGGATCATCGCGGTCGTAGTCTTCGATCTTCTTCTTGCGGGTCCGTTTCTTCTTGCCGTCCGCGGTCGTGCCCAGGCCCGTGTCGCTGGCAGCGCCGTTGGTGCCCGCGGTGCCCATGCCGCCCATGGTGACGTCGCCGTCCACGTCGCTGTCCCGGTCGACGTCGACGCTCAGGTCCTCCTCCGCGCTTTCACCGGCGGAGACACCCTTGCCGCCCTTTTCGTTCTTCTCCAGGGCCGCACTGGCGGCGGCCACGCGGGCCAGCCGGTCCCGCTGCGCAGCGAGTCGGGGATGCAGCGCCGCAAAGCCGTACTGCTCCTCGGCCATGCGGGCGAAGTTGATGACCTTGTTGCTGACGCCCTGCAGGGGGATGTGCAGGATGATGTTCGGGGCCGACTTGGCGCCAGCCCCGCCAGAGGTGTCGTCCACGCCGAAGAGGGCGCCGGAGATCAGGCCAGAGCCCTGGGGCAGCGGGGGCGGAGCCTCTTTCGTCGTACGAGCCGGTTTGGGGGACGGAGCGTTGGACGGCGGGCCGGTAGACGTTCCTGCTGCCTTTTTCTCCTTTGCTGTCTTCGCAGCGGTCTGGGGCTTCTCCGTGTCGACCTCCATGGGTACCGGCTGTTGCGGTTGCGATGGTTGCTGTTGTGACGGCGCTGGCGGTGGCTGCTGCTGCTGCTGCTGCTGCTGCTGCGGTGAAGCGTCCATGGGAGACGGAGCCAGCGACGGTGCCGGCGCAGGAGAGGACACGGCGGGCTGCTCGACGGGCGACGGCCGGGGGACCTGGCCCGGGGGGTAGACCATGTGCAGCGGGGGCATCAGCTCGGACGGACAGTGGATCTCCCCCGGCGGCGGGTCGATGATGCTGGAGATGGCGGGCGACGCGCTGGCCCGGAAGGAGGTGCGGGGGGAGATGGTGTTGGAGGGCGGGCTGAAGGGATGATGGGCGACCATGCCGGGGGAGGGACCGGCGGTCGGGCGCGGCGGGGGAGCAGCGGAGACGGGCGCAGAGGTGGGCGCCGGGGGAGCGGGCGAGGAGGTGTCGAAGGCGGAGCGGATGGGATCGTAGTTGCGGCCGCTGGAGCGCTGGGGAGAGGGCTGGGGCGGCGGAGGCTGCGAGGGCTGCGAGGGCTGCGAGGGCTGCGACATGGGCGGCGGGAGCGACTGCGACAGGGGATAGGGCGGAGGAGGAGGAGGAGGGAGGGGGGGGGAGGGCGTCGCGGTGGTGACCGTTGGGCGACGCGGCCGACGATGGGCGGGCGTCGGGCGGGGGCGCGGCCAGATCGGCGACGGCGGGCTCCTGCTCCAGCTTGGGGCGCTTGCGCGAGGCGTTGGCCCCCGACTTCTCGCGGGGGCGCCGCGTCTTGGGCTTGTCCTTCTCTTTCTCTTTTTCTTTCTCCTTGTCGGCCTCCTCGTCCTTCTTCCTCCGCGAGCGGCGGGCGGTGTGGTTGTTGTTGTTGCTGGCAGTGTTCGTGGCGGAGGCGCGCCGGGCCCGGGTGTCTCTGGCCTCGGGCTTGGGGGGCTCGTTCTCCTCGCGAGGCATGTCGTCGACGGACGACAGCGACGACTCCTCCTCGTCCTTGGGCCAGGCGCCGGGCCCTTCTGGCGGATCGGTCGACATGGGGGCTACAGCATCAGAGGGTCGGAGGGCGAGGCGGACGGACAGACCCTATGCAGACGTCGACAGGGGAGAGAGGGGGGGGGGAAAAAAAGAGAAAAAAACAAAAGACGATCAAAGCCAGAGAAGGGTAAAACCGATGCAGACGTAACGACCGACAGACCCGAGCGAAGGTGGAGATGATGGAGAAAAAGCGAGAACACAAGACACGCGACGGTTGACGTGGAAGACGCGGACGGCTGGGTCTGGAAACCGACGGTGGCTAGGAAGACGAGATGGTGGGAAAGATGTCTGACGAAAGGAGACCCGAAACGAAGGGAAGAAAGGAGAGGAACGAAGGGGCCTTGAAAGACGCTGATCCCCTGCGGGCCGCATCTCGATGTGTTTGTTAGGTCAACGTCTTTCTCCGATCGCCTCTCGATCTGCTGTGCTTGATCATCTTCCTGTCCACAAGCTGATCTCTCTCTCTCTCTCTCTCTCGATCAGCGCCTCTCGTTCCCATCCAGCATGGCGCGACCGTGTGCTCATGCCGCGGATCTGCCAGCATCTTCACGACCTCGTCTCCATCCGTAGCTTATGCTTGCAATAACTATAATAGTGATAATAATAATAATAATAATAATAATAATAATACTCAGTGAATAATACTCAGTACACATTATCGTGCTAGATACCTCGCTCAGACAGCTGTCGGCAAACCCAGCATGCGGCAGCTCCGTCCACGCGAAAGCCGTCGGGAGATGCTGCAGACGGTCTTCCCGTCGACAGGTCGCCCTATATAATATTTATATATATATATAATTAAACTACATATATATAATCATATAGATAAATAAATGTCAGATAATATGATAGAGATGGATCTCCACGCCACGAGCTCACGCGCTAGACCGCATCAGGCATAGCGCGCCCTGCAAGCGGATCTCGAAGATCGAAAGAGAAGATCGCGCTTCATCTTCATCTTCTCTTCGATCTTCGATCTTCGTTCTCGACAGCTTCACCATGGCCTTCCGCGGCGAGCGCTTCGTCGTCGACCTCTCCGACGACGACGTCGACAACGACAACGACAACGACAACGACATCGACCGCCATGTCCCCCCGTCTGCCTCCCTCGACCTGGTCGGGGACATCAAGGAGCGCGCCCCCGCCGCCGCTCCTCCCCCCGCCCCCAAAGCCCCCCTCCTCCGGCTTTCCTGCTCACAGGAAGAGGACAGGCCCGTCGGCCTTCAAGCAGCGCCGCACTGATGCCTCGCCCCAGCCGTCGCATCGCCCGTCCCTCGACGAGGAGAAGAGATCCATCGATGAGGAGAACAGACGGCGCATCGCGTCCATGTCGCCCGCGCAGATCCAGAGGGAACGCGAGGAGCTGATGTCGGGCCTGTCGCCCTCGTTGATCGAGAGATTGCTGCGCCGGGCCAACATCGACGACCCCCAGCAGACCACCGAGCCTCCGGCCAGGACGTCGTCGGCCTCGGACACTGAACTTCCTGCAGCAGAGCCCTCGCAGCCCCCATCCACCTCGACAGGGAAAACGGCTCCGCCTGCTACGGCGATCGACGACCTCCCCCCTCCTCGCCCTCCAGAGGATCTCCGTCCCGCCTCCGAGGTCCCCCCTCCTCCCATCCACTTCCCCGCCCCGCCTCCCCGCCAGGACCCCATGCCCAACCTCGACCCCTCCTCCCCGTCCTTCCTCGCGGACCTGCAGTCCCACTACTTCCCAGATACCCCCCACGACCCCTCCGCCCTCTCCTGGCTCCAGCCCCCCTCCGCCGACCCCGAGGACCCGGACGCCTCCCGCTCCGCCTACCACCCCGCCAGCTCCGCGACCGCCGTCGCTCCCGCCGCCCTCCGCTTCTCCCTCACGGGGACCCTCCTCGCGCCGTCCACCTCCCTCTCCCTCCCGCCGACCCTGGGCCTCCACCACCACGCCGCCGACCCCCACGCCGCCGGGTACACCATCCCCGAACTCGCCATCCTCAGCCGCTCCACCTTCCCCGCCCAGCGCTGCATCGCCTGGCAGGTCATCGGCCGCATCCTCTTCCGCCTCGGCAAGGGC
The DNA here is from genome assembly GCF_041956765.1 of Thermoascus crustaceus. Classification (NCBI taxonomy): domain Eukaryota; kingdom Fungi; phylum Ascomycota; class Eurotiomycetes; order Eurotiales; family Thermoascaceae; genus Thermoascus; species Thermoascus crustaceus. The sequence goes on along the minus strand of NW_027192530.1, from coordinate 2,200,182 downwards.
GAGTTCGGCGAGCGCGGCAGCACCCTCGTCGAAGGGCTGTGGGACGTCATCGAGCGGGAGGGCGTCGTCGCCGGCATGCTGGCCGAGGCGGACGGAGGCGTCGAACGTGCCGAACGTGCCGCGGACGATGGGGACAAGGATCGGGAGGAGGCACGCACCCGGCCGGCCGGCACGCCAGCCGCCCACAAGGGAGGCATCGGCCGCCATGCGAGCGCCAGGGCCTGGGCGCTGGAGGGCGTCTGGCTTTGGCGCATGGGAGGTGGTGGGGATAGAGGCCTGTCGCAGGAGGGGGTCGTCCGGTCGCAGTAGTAAGGTTGACGTCTCCATATATGTATTTTGATTTTTTGTACATTATTATTTTTTTTTTTTTATTATTCGTAATTAACTTTTTTTTTCTTCTTCACAATGAAGCTAGGTTGGCTGCAGAAATAGGCCCGAGTAGAACTCTGTAGGAAGACGCAATGAAATAATCAATCTCATGTTACCGAAGCATATGGCTAGGCAAGCAGATAGCAGGCTCGCTCTGTACGGAATACAAGATGGTACATACACTTAGGAATCGGATAATGGCATTGATAAGTAGGTAAGCCCGGACACGGTCGTGCAAGTTGAAGGAAATTTTTGGAACTCAGTTTCTCTCTTGTTGTTTTAACGACCAAATATCGTAAGTAATCATATTCCAACAACCACAGTTTCGGCTTCACTTGGTGCGATAGATGTCGCCATATTCCAGCAATCGCCCCGTTCCTGCCTCTTTTCCACTGCCACTATTTCATACAATTGACCTTGACCTGTCTATTTTGACAGGGTGAACCTGTCTCAAATTGTTCTCGTCTGTGCTACTGTATTCGACTGATAGTGGAATAAAACCTGGGAAATATTTTTGCTTTCTCCATTTGATTTCTCTTCTAACTTCTCTTCACCTCAGACTGGGGTGTACATATGCCTTGGATCTCACATCAAGACTTCTAATTGCCCTTGCTGTTGCAGTTGAGGGCCAAGCTTAAGTGGTCTTGTCCTTGTGGTGATAGTTGACCTTGTCATTCCAGCTATTTCGTCATTAGCAAATACTTATCCTGTTCTTTCACCAAGGCTAATCTGAACGTGATACTGGGTCGGGTATCCAAGGGGAAAAGAGAACTTACAACAAGGTCTGCCATTATCAAGTCTGTCAGCGGCTGCAACAAAAAAAAAATCCCATCAGGTATAAAACTCACCTTGTCACCATCGCCCCAAGGGAAGTTCTTGGTACGGACGTTCTGGTATGGGTATTCGACACGTTCCTCCAGTGGAGGCATGTGCTCCCAGTGTTCCCAATGCTCATTCCAGAGATTGTACGTGTTGACTCCGCCAAGAATCAAAACTGGGATGACAGCGCTGCACGCTTGTGAGTATCATATCACTTTTCTAGCCCCCGGCTGCGTCGATGGGGAACATACTAGATGGAGAGCTTCCTCCAGAGATCTGACAGTCATTGAGTTAGCGTTGGGCAATCGCAACCCCGATACCAATCCAGTAACTCCGCAAGAGAGCACTTACCGCTTGTTCCGGCCGCGTGGGCCTTGACGGCGGCTCTCTCGCGATTAAACTCATTGTCAACCATCCAAGGAAGCTTAGGCTCGGTGCTGTTGAAGCGTCGCTGGACTGCAGAGCGTGTAGCAGAGCTGCACAGCTGTTGGGAAGCGCGCTTGGATAGGCGAAAGACGCTGCGTTGAGGAAACATTGTGGCACTTGGAGGAGCGGTTCACTGGGCGGCGATGCGTGGGATTGTTTGAGTTGAAGTTCAGAACTTGAGGTTGGTGAACAGAGCCGTTTAGCGTTCCCGTGATTCGCCGGTCGGCCGGAACGGGTGTTCATAATTACATAAGCAATAATGGCGTGATATCACCTCGAGGGATGATCACGTGAATAAAGATCACGGGAACACGTGCCTTCGATGTAAGCGCGCAACCTTACCGCGTCCTCTGATCTCGAGATCGACCACCTTGAAGACTCCCAAATAGTAAGTACCCGTCATTTTTCCGATATCAAACAAGTTATGCTGAAAGGTGGCTACTAGCCGTCGTGATGGGCTTCCGCATCACAACATGGAACAGTAAGCCAGGCTCCAAGCCCCCGCTCCCAATATCCTCTCTCTGTGAAGCAATCGGCTGATCAGAGAATTATCCACAGTCAATGGCATTCGGTCTGTATCTTCGTGCCAAGTTTGGTATTTGCGACTTTTTTTTGACTTCGGATACTAAGTGTTCTATATAGCAATCCGTTCGGGTACCAACCCTGGAGAGAGAAACGAACATTTGAGGTGGGACCCCAAGACTCCTCCGTGGAACGTCCTCCTAACTATGAAAGGTATAGGCAATGTTCGACACCCTCGAGGCAGATATAGTCGTGTTTCAGGAGACCAAGATACAAAGGAAGGATCTGCGAGATGATATGGTGCTGGTCCCCGGATGGGACTGCTACTTCAGCCTCCCAAAGGCCAAGAAAGGTTCGTCATCTTGGAGCTCTGAAGCGGGTCGAAAAATAACGACAGAAAGGGTATTCTGGTGTTGTTATCTACACCCGTAATGCGACATGCGCACCGATAAGGGCAGAAGAGGGCGTCACCGGAGTTCTCTGTCCGCCGAACTCATCGACGTCTTATCGAGACCTACCTGAAGAACAGCAGATTGGAGGCTATCCAACGGTTCAGCAGTTGTCGAAATGCGGAGTTGATGCAGCTGCGCTTGACTCCGAAGGCCGTTGCGTTATTCTAGAATTCCCTGCATTCGTTCTCCTTGGAATATATAGTCCGGCAAACAGAGATGAAACCAGGGACGGCTTCCGCCTGGGCTTTATGAATGCCTTAGATGCCAGAATCCGCAACCTTGTCGCAATGGGAAAGAGAGTATTTGTAGCGGGCGATCTAAACGTTGCAAGGGGCGAAGCAGACTCTGCGTCGGCTGCAGAGGCCATTCGCAAGCGGATTTCCACAGAAGATGAGTTCATCTCTACCCCAGCACGACGCCTCTTTAATCACATGTTATCTGATGGGAGAGTCATTGGCGAACGAGACGAAGGCAGAGAACTTCCTGTTCTACATGATATTTGCCGGTCGTTTCATCCCGATCGTAGAGGGATGTATACATGCTGGGAGCAGAGGATAAATGCTAGACCAGGAAACTATGGCTCGAGAATCGACTACGTGCTGTGCAGTCTTGATATGAAGGAGTGGTTCTTGGACTCGAACATTCAAGAAGGCCTCATGGTAAGTTCTTATTATCTATTTATTTATTCTTAAGTCCTTGGGTTGCAGCTGACAAGATCTAGGGATCTGATCACTGCCCTGTTTACGCCGTCTTCAAAGAGTTCGTGCCACTGAGGGGAACTGACGTCAACATTCGAGATATCATGAACCCACCCGGAACATTTAGGAATGGGCAGCGTCTACAAGAATACTCGTCAAAGAATCTGCTACCGTTATCAGGGCGGCTAATTCCGGAATTTTGCAAGCGCAGGAACATTAAAGATATGTTTCTTAACAGACCATACGCGTCCGGGAAAGACACGTTTTCCGGACTACAGACACAGCAGATCTCGGGTTCTATTGTTGAACAAATGCCGTCGACAGACGAAGTAAAGAACCATTCCATGAATCGTGTTTCCGGACTTTCTAAAGTAGAGGACCGTGCAGTTCGTAAGCGGTCTCCAGCCAAAGAGACTTTTGCCTCCAACCAACCAAAACGACGGAAATATACAGCTGGTACCGCCGCAGGAATACCTAATAAAAGCCTACAGACTAATCAAGGACAACAGAGCCTCGAAGGGTTCTTCAAACCTAAACAGAATAAGGATGAAGGCATGGGTGATGCAGAAGAATTTAAGGAAGATTCACGACTGGCTAGCTTAGACATTTTCGAATCTGACTCGCACACTGCCTCCATGTCTGAGGAACTACAGGATCCGGGGTCACATATGGGCCCATCCAGCATGGGAGAACGCAGCGCTGCTGAGTCCTCTGCTGAGACCGGGGTGTCGGAGACGCATGCTTCTGCCACGGTTCTAGGCGACGAGACAGTCGTCGACCCAATTGTTAGTAAAGAGTCTTGGTCAAGACTCTTCAGCAAAAGGGCTCCACCTAAATGTGAGGGTCACCAAGAGCCTTGTATCAGCCTGATTACTAAAAAGCCCGGAATTAACTGCGGTAGAACCTTTTGGATGTGTCCACGACCACTTGGTCCTAGTGGGGACAAAGAGAAAGGGACGCAGTGGCGCTGTTCGACATTCATCTGGGCAAGCGATTGGAACGCCCCAAGCTAGTGACAAGTTTCATATATGCTCTCCGGCAATTCGTAGGCGACTTGAACTACATATGAACATCCAAAAACTGCATATTGCTGTGAAATCCTGTGTCCTACAATCTTGTCCAAATACAGGAAGCTAGTTCCTCCCTGTTTAACAAGGGTTGTGAGGAGCACATCCTGAATGAATTACAGAGCCAGTATCGCCTGTCTCTGAAATGATGCCTAGTAAAGTTTCATGAGGGAAATATATACGGCATTCGATCTATGATAAAATATATGTCACTGGTGGAAAGTCGCTTGGTCTTTAGTTTCTATTGTATTGCCAGCCCACTTCTCCCAGGGTGCACCTAAAGGTGACGGTGTACGATCAGTACTAGGCACCTAGGTAGCGACCGCGATTACTCATAACCAGCCATGTGCTTAGCTTCTAAAAAAGGACCAAAAAGGAGGTAAAAATTATTACTTATGAAGAGAGATGTTTTAATACATGGCACCAAGAAGCTCTTAGGGCTTCCGAATATTTGTGAAAGTATGACCAATGGATGAATGACATCTGGTGGAGTTTCAGCACAAAGGCGCTCGAGAGAAAGTTTACACATTACCTCACAACAAAACAGTAACATTGCATTTGTCTCTTGTCGTAGGTACTACCCGAGGAACTATCTACTTAAAAGGAAACGCACGTACTATGTGAAGAATCGAGCTCATGAAAATAATGATGCAATGATCTTCGAGTTCAAGACCGATAATTCTTTAGTCTAAGATAAATTGATAGCCGTTGTTCAGTCTCGAAAATCCTGTTCAGCGCAAGTCCGGAAGGACCAATAAGTATTATACTGAAGAAGACAATTCCATGCCAATAGAGCCACATTTGACATGAAAAGCAATAAAGAAGATTGGAAGTTTGTTAAAAGCCTTAAGAGATCGTCAAGACGAGTCTCGATCCACAAATGCTGATGTCACGCAGATCCAGTTCAATAGTAGTCAACGATAAAGTCCGAGAAGTGCAGCGTATCCAACGGGGCGCTGGATGTGAGGTTGAAGTTTTCATGGAATGCCACTCGATCATGGTCGTCCTGGACGCGCTGGATCATAGCATCGAACTCTTCATTGTCAAACTCAGCATTTTCATAATTAGTGCTAACGCCAAGAGCAGCGTTGAAGGATAACATGTCATTCATCGAATCAATATTATCGATATCCCCTATCGTAAGAGCAGACTGCTCAGCTGGCGCCGAAATGGCGGATGGGACAGATGAGGATGCCACTGGCAAGGGGGGTAGATTGCGCTGCTCTCTAGTTGAAGCATTGCGAGAAGTCGACCGGCGTTTCTTTTCAGACGGCTTTCGAGGGGCATATTGATAGTCTGGATAATCTGCAGCATGTTTGCGCTTGATTTCATCTGCAAGAGCTTTGAAGTGAGCTTTGACATCGGCTGACTCCTCTTTCCACTGCTTTCCGAGCATGATTGCTAATTGTTCGTCAGTAATTCCTTGTTAAATAAGGAGGGAAGATAGACAGAAATACATACAGATGTCATTGTTATGAAAGTCGGGATGCGCCTCCTTGACCATGGGATGATGGTGTTGACGGTAGAGAATGAAGGCATTCGGAGGACGAGGAATTTTTGCAGCCTTTGCAGGAGTTCCAATTTTAGGTGTAGCCGTCATATTCTCAGAAGCCATGTCTTTATGGCCGGCGACACTATACAGCGGAACGACGACGTGGGACGCTGCAGAACTGGCTGAGCCTGCGAACGCCGGTCTACGCATGATGCGGAGAGCATTGATCGACTCGTCAATGAATGCCACAACAGGAGCACGAATTAGAGCACTGCATTTAATGAGCTAGAGTCATCAAAATAGAACAAAAACATTACCAAACACGGGCTTTGATCTTGTCGACGTTGGCCTGGCCGATCAAGTCAATCACGTTGGTCGGTAAGAGGATCTCGTTGTTGGTAGAGCCGAGTTGACGCATAGCGTCCTGCCAGAGCAATTCTGTCACTTGGTCCATGGATTCGGCAGCTGATTTTATCGCAATGGAAGAGATAGTCGCCATTCTTACTAGGATGAGAAAATCCGAAACAGTGTAGTTAAGGCCAAGGGAATCCCAGAGGGGGTCACAGTGGAAATTTATCTTAACCCTGAACGTTTGAGAGGGAAAAGCAAGAAAGGTTGAAGGAGAAAAGGTGTCTCAGAGAATATGTGCGTAGAGAAGGGGAATGTTAGGGAGACATGCAGAGGACCCGGTGATTGTGTTCCTCGGAAAGGTGAAAGCAAGCCGATTTCTTTGTTTACTGCAACAGACGAGTGAATTCGCCTACTAGCTTTCACTTCACATGAGGTCGGTCTGTCCAAATCTTTTTTTTGTCCTTCCGGGCTTGCCTTCATTTATGTCTGAGAAACACAGAACGAAGAAAGTTCAATTTGTCCTTCTCATAGGCGCTTTGATCAACTTGCTGGTATATCTCAACTCCTCTTTCAAATTACTCCATATTTTCTTTCAAGATACTAAGAGACGTAATCCATGTGCCGACTTTTTTTCTACCTGAATATGGACCCATACGGCGCTATCCTCCTACAGTGGCTTCAAGAAATGGCTGCGGATGCAAACCTTGGGCCGGCCAAAAGAAGTAAGGCATCGTATATCGCAACCTCATTCCATACTCATCGCAATACCATTCGCCTTTATGGCCCAAGTTTTAGCTCTTTTTAGGGGAAGCCTAGAAATCCCTGCTTGTCACAGAATTGGTCCGGCAACAGAACTTCCGCAAAATGCAGCCAATCGTCATGGCCAACTTCTGCAAGCCATACTTACGGATTTTGGTATTGTTCCAACTCTTGCGGACTCTGAAGGCCATCCTATTGAGCTGAGCAGCACACTTCCACCTGATACCGAGGATGTGTTGGATGGAGATAAGAGGCTCGAACTGCACAAAACCATCCTCCGCATGGAAAGGGTAGCAAACGCCAAACTCAATGAATATACAGACAAATACGGTTATCACTATATCTTTAGGGCAGGCATTCGCCAGTATTACATGACGTGAGTCGATAACACTTTTACCTAGTGCATCATTGATATGGAACTGACGTACAAACAGGAAAGCTGTTGTCGAGCACGTCAATTTCTTGAGACCGGATCCACGTGGCGAAGAGTACCGAGCTTTTGCTAAAAAATCTGTCTTATGAGGCTATTGAAAAGTATCCTGGTCTCAATTCTACAGAGAAAAAGGATAATTATACTAGCCATTCAATGTTTTCCACAGGATGCACTGGGATTCTGTGAACTTCTCCAATAATAATATTTACTCTGCTAATTACAAATGTTAGAGAACCGGATACTGAACCATTGTATTGCCTATCATGCAATGAAAGCATGTGTCTCTCGAATAGATCGTCTAAACTATATGTGTTCAAATCAAGAAGTTATCTGAAAGTCACTCCTGGTTGCTGACTGTGTCATTAGAAAATGAGACAAGCTATTTGCGGACAAACTTACTGTATATCGTTTTCCAATGAAACCCTGGGAACTCAACGAAGTTCATCTTTAAACTTACTACTGTTAAATGTGATTTCATAGTCTAGGTTCTGTTAAGATTATAAGAGTAGCTTTTGTATGCAGCGCACTGCTCATACGGCTATTCCAGTGCTACAAGTTCTATTCTGCAGATGCCAGAAGCTGTTTAACAACTCAAGGCGCACATCATGCACTCTGCATCTTCTTCCACAGCGGACGTATTCTATCGGAACATAATTTTCAAAGTCTTCAAATTTCTCTTGGTCAAGTTGCATGTGTTGTCTCGATTTCGCATGTATATCATCTTGTAAATAATCGCCAGTCATCATTTGCCTAGCAGCAAGTTCTAGCAGCTCCTGCTAAAACTTCTACACACATTTCAGCACAGGATTTCTCTAATCCTCTTTTCAATTTATTTACAGCATTGGTCATCTTTTCTGACATATCCTTGCAAGTCCCCTTACATAGAATAAATTCAAACACCGTTTTTAAGGTCAGAATTTGACGTCTAGAATAGTAAGAAAAAAAATGCAGAAATCTAGATCTACCTACGTGGTACTAGAAGATATTTCCTGGACTTTTTACCTTCCGGTCCGCAATTTCTGATTTACTTTATTTACCCGGTGCCTCTATTCTACTAGGCTATTTTTCATATTATCAAAGTTGATATACAGCAAAGAAACGCGGTTATAATCATGTTATTATGTAGTAGCTGCTAGCCAGTAATACCTAGACTCCCATCCTTACCTGGTGCATCTGGATACGAGGCAGTATCTACCTTAAATACTGTTCCTTAAATACTGTTGAACTAAGACAAGAAAGCTTCTGCAGAGGGAAGCAGAATCAAGCGAGAGCTTCTCCAAATGTTATATGGATTCTACATATAGCTTGGTGCATACAACTATCACAAAGCAATATAAGACAGCAGGTGTGGGTATAGGAAAAGTGCCCGAGTGAACACTTATCATGGCTACCAAATAGACGTGAAGCTACTACCTTTTAGCATAGCAAGATAGCAGAGCCAATGACACCAACAGGCGGAGCGGCGCACTTTGATGGCAAGACAGAAGCCAGGTTACACTGTAGGGGGCACTTGGTACTGTTGATAGAATATGGACAAAGTGCTGCTTTACTCTTGATATGAGATCTTGCGCATCTCTCCCAAGCGCTGACGTGCCTGTGCTAGGCTGTTTTCGAGCTGGAGGATCTCGACCTGGGGTGAAAACATGTTAGCCTTGTACGGAGAAAAGACCGGGAAAGTATTTCGTCTAATTGTAGGATGTAGGCCAGCTCAACTGGGCCAGACTGATAGAATAGGGGTCAAGGTTCTGGAGATGTCGACCAAGCCTACCCGAAGGGAGGCACTGGGCACAAAGAGTGTACACAAAACCACGTAAATAATGCATCCACGTACCTGTTGTTCCATCTCCCGCACCTTGAACTCGTGACTGCTGAGCTTCGAGTAGTCTACAACCTCGTTCTCGTCCTTGTTCTTTTCCGCGATAATATCTTGGACCTGTCGAACGAGACTCCTGCACGCGGCTCCCACCGCCTTGCTTGCGTTCTCCAGGCGATCCTGGGTCTTGCTCATAAAAGTGGCCTTGACTCGGCTCGCTGCAACAAGCTGCGCAGTACTCGCGGCCACATCGTTACTAGCCACAATCAATTGCTCCGGCGAATTACGACCGGAAATGACGCCGTCCGCTGTTTCAATAAGCGTATTGGTGGAGGAAGCGACAGCTTTCGCAGCGGAGATCAAGCCCTCTGTCCAGCGGTTATTCTTCTTATAGAAAGCGGTCCTCGACGAACTTCCACGACCCTGCATGACGATCTCTTGTTGTGACGCAGTAGCAGCCTTGATAAGTTCGGCGATAGCATTTGTGACAGCGATAGCAGCTTCCAGTATTGAATCGTTGATCCGGATCTCGTAAGTTGAGTATCCATCGCGGGGCTTCTTCTTCAGCTTAGCTAGACGTTCTGCTGCAGCATCGATGGCACTAGCAGCCTTGGTAAGTTCCTGGTCCACGAGATCTCCCAGGTCGCCGGATGTGCTGATCTTGCTGCTCTTTGGAGAGAACGCATCGACTAATTTGGACAGCGCCTGCAGGTCCCTCTGAACTTCCAGATTGTTGTTGATGACCACGTCTGTCTTCTGCAGAGGCTCCATACCTTCCAGGCGGAAAGACTGAAGCCCACGAAAGAATTTCACAGTCCCCTGCGCAGCCTTGCGAGCCGCATTGATAAGCTGGTCCGCATTTTTATCGTTTGTCGCGAAGCGTGTCAGACCCTTTGTGTTGCTGAGGACGTCCGCAATTGAGCCCGAGAAGACGGAAACTGTGCGAATAATCTCTGCATGGGCGCTATTCGGACCATCTGCAATGAAGTTGTTAAAGGCGGTGGAGAATTCAGTCGCCGAGGCAGATGCTTTCTCAATTTGCGACAAAACGTAAGGAGGAGAGGCATTTTGATTTCCAGCTTGCATTGACGAGTCAAGTTCGTAAAGAGCATCATCGACACGCTGAACACCACTTTGCAGGACGGAATCGATAATATCGTTAATCTTAGAAACCGTGCCAAGTAAAACATCGTCAATTTGCGTATCTAGTGCCCGGTCGGCATCTCCTTGGTTCTGCCCATCATTAGTGATACCTCAGTGGATTTGGTTGCCATGGGTAAAACAAACCAGTTTCAACTCTTCAAGTTCCATGAGAGCCTGCTCCATTCCAGACTTGTACACCTCAATTTCTTCATCTTTCTCTCGCAACGCGAGTTCGTGGTCTCCGTCGCGTTCATTTTTTCGAGCGGAGATCTCTTCCAAGGCACGAGATTTGATCTGGCGTAGCAGTTAGCATGAGAATTTTACCGCCACAAAAGATACCTACCCGTAGTGCCTCCTCTAAATCGGCCATCTCTCGATTGTACTTCGCCAACATCGACGACAGTTCTGAGCCCTTTGCACGTTCAGCATTATCTGCTCGTTCTATTGCCAACCGAAGTTCCCGTTTCAGTTTCTCAATCTCCTCCTTGTTGCTTCCACTGAGGCGATCCTTTTCATGTAAAGCGCGATCTCTCTCTCTAATCATGTCGGCCAGTTCCAAATTCTTGGTCTTCATCTCCCGCTCAAGCTTCTCGCGTCTGTCGATGGCCTCTTGCGCAGAAGCCGCTTTCAGCTTCAGGTTCTTCGTGGTCTGCAAGAGATCAAGATGTTCCTTCCGAAGTTGTGAGTACAGCTTCGCCAGAGCTTCGTATTTCGTCCGCCACGCGTTCACCTGCTCCTGCAAAGCCCGGATCTGGTCATCTTTAGATGCATTTTGCAGATTAAAGTTCGTGTTCAGCTGATTCAACTGCTCTTCCAAATCCTTCATACGCTTGTCATATTGCTGTAGCATTAATTGGTCCCGCTCGTACTGTGCTCGCGCGTTCAAGTTCTCACGCTCCAACTCAGCCATACGGCCCTGCGTCTGCGCTTGGTACTGATCCCGAAGTAGCTGCTCTTGTGCCAGCCGTTGCTGCTCCGCCTGTAACCTTTGCTGTTCCTCGAACTCGCGCTGGGCTTGCTGCTGAGCGAGTAGTTGTTGTCGCTGTTGTTCCTCCCATTGCTGTTGCAATCGGCGTTGCTCCGCCTCATACTCCTCTTGCTGGCGTTTAGCTTCATTGGTCCAAAAATCATTGATCGGTTCTGGATCAGGTGCAGACAATTTGGGCGGCGGGGAGGGCTCGCGCTCAACTTCTTTTGTGGGCCGTTTTGGAAGAGCAGGGCGCTCCTCATCCTCAGCCAAGAGATTCGGTGGGTCTTGAGGAAGTTTAGGGACTGTGATAAGACTAGTGAGATATCGCAAATTAGAGCATTCATAATAGAACCTAACAAGCCGATAATGCTGGGCATCATAACGGCCACGCAGAGGTTCGAGAGCTTCATCATCTCCTGTAGCTATTCAAAAGTTAGCATGATTTCACACGTTTATACAACCGGCGAGCGTACTTGTATGCATGGCTCTGAGCATGCTAGTGACAAACTTGTAGATACCGTAGCTCTCCTGCACGAGAGGAACTAGCGCCGAAATCCTACATTCATTGTTGGTCCCTCCTTGGAAATGAGAAAATATGAGCTTCTGAAATGAATCAATTTGATCCTGCAGTGTCATGAGATCGGTGATAGTCTCATATCTAAGTGACTGTCAGTGAGAATCAAGTGAAGAAGAGATAGACGTTGACTGACCCTTCGTTCGGATCGTTGATGGTTTTCAAACTGATATACTCCTCATATTCAAAAAGACCTTACGAAGGTTAGTGAAGGCTAATCGAATATAGCCTAACAAACCAAAGAGAGGCGGCAACTGATATGAACTCACCATTGAACTCGGGGTGATGGCGATGAAATGCGAGTTTTGATTCGAGAAAGAAAACATACTCTCGAATCAGTGGTCCGTAACCTGCTCATTGGCGATAAGCTTCCATCTATCATTTATCCGACTTTGAAAATCAGAAATAATAACTGGTGGTGCAGTCACTGTAAAGTGTGTCACGTACCTCGAATGCCCTCGCCGGCAACACCTCTCATCAAGCTGTCAATCCAGTTCACATGACTCTGGGCTTCTCTGACCACGATAGGGTGTCCTTCTTGTAGAACCTTGTGTATTGTTATGAGGGCTTTGAAGGTCTGCACTTCGTCGGCGAGGATGGGTTGTCTTGGAAACAAGACAAGTCAGTGAGGTCAAGGATGAGCGAACACGGAACAATATGAGAAAAAAGAAGACTCACACTTTCATGCCTGCCCAAAATGAGGCTGAGGACTTGTGATCCCATGTATAGACGATGCAACTGCGGACATGTTTCCCTGGTGGGCGGTAGGTCAGTCGGGATCGTTCCGAACTCGGACTATGACAACCCTCAAGAGTTGTAAAGGTACGACATACTTTTGGGCGCGGTCTCCTCTGTTGGTCACCAAGCTGTCAGTAAAGTACAGGGCCTTTAAAAATCAGGTCAAGTTTCTTACCGATGCTGGTGGCCTTGCGGATGTTGATTGCGAGGTCCGCTTCCGTCCTGGGCGCATATTAGTCACTGAGGTTTGCAGAAAGTGGCACCAAGCCAGATCCTACCTGCTCATGTCGATGCTGAGTGCCGCCCCTGCGAAATATTTGTAAGGCTTGCAGTCTGCTCGGTTTTCACGAGGATCCGGACAGCGCAGGAGCTGGGAAGGAGAGTCGAGCTTGCGCTGACTGGAGAATAGAGGCGTTCCGAAGTCAGGCTATGTTCAGTAGTGAGTATAAGGTAAAGACCGTCCTAAACAAATTATTGAGAATGTTGAATGAGGGCTTTGAGAGTAGATAGAGAGTAACTATAGTTTCGTTGTACTCAGCAAGTTGGAGTCTACGGCGTCGAACTCGCGTCGCAAGCTCCGAGTCTTGGCATCTCCTATTTCGCCGCCGGCCAACCCACCTCTCCCAAGACACTAGCGCGATCCACTTCAAAACTGTACTTGTATATGAACGGATAAAAATAGGTCTTGACTCTAACTGATGACACTAAGGGCATCAGGACAGACAACATGCATGTTACAGCACATATCAGGCAGGTTTCTCGGAAGTTTGTGCAGTTTGGAGCGAACTACTGAAAGCAGGAACCACATTTCAAAGGGCAGATGTAGGATACTACCTAGTCACGTAGACGGCAAGTTTGCATGTATGTATGTCTGCAGTTGTGCTGTGAACGAGTCTATAAAGTCCTTTGCCTAGGTACAGATCATCTGATCAAAACTTGAGCAGAACAGGGCTCTAGAACATGTACCATCTGTGGAAAGAATCCAGAATTTAGGCTTGGATACTATATTCAGTCTTGATTATTGATGTTTTTAACCATAAAGTCGAGCTTCAGAGCCTTGTAGGACCTTCGGCTTTCTGCATACTTGCCTATAGTGGCGCCCTGAGACCTTCAAACAGACTTAATAAAGAAAAATGTGTTTGTCTTGTGGACTATTTGTAGATTCTTAATGCGGGCGTATACTGCTACAGAACAGACCTATGCAGGGGGGGGGTTTTGAGACTGGCACATCCAACAGAATGACCAAGTGGCCGGAGGGACAAAACCCCCGGGTAATGAACACCTTGACTACTTGAGAAAGTTGATTCTTCGAGACTGAACTACTCAAGAGGTGTAAATCTGATAAATCAATGCAGAATATCTGAAATCTAACAGCATGATTAGATTTGTATGAAAGCATCCTTTGCCAATTACTGCCGTGCAGTCATGCTTTCCGACGAATTCGTCTCTTCTTCATCCAGAAGAAAAGTCTCTACTCAATTCCCGATCCCCCAGATGATGAAGAGGATGATTCTGATGCATCCTTGGAATGTTTTGACGCCCGATAAAAGACAGATTCAGATTGTAACTGATTCTTGTCTGGATTTTGATCTTTACTGCCTTTTGAAAAGGCGTGGCTATCCTCCCACATATCCGTACGCTTCGTGAATCCTGTTACAGTTGGAACACAGTTCTTTTGTTCTGGGTCATGAGACGCCTCAAAAATCGGCAATTCGACACCAGAATTCTCTTCCTGTTCTTCAGCAGACGCGCTTTTTCGCTTTGGAAACAATGGTCTTGATTTCGGTCTTTCTCTTTCTCCTTTCGCACATTCAGGCAGTAGTGGAGATGGTAGAGGCTTCCAATTTTGTATGGATACAGAGTTCGACTGGAAATCGCATTTCTCGGGAGGAGTAAGAGGAGGCCTAATAGGGCCAACAGGATGGCCGCATCCAATTGCATGGTTAGGAATGCTTGATTGTCCTGCGCTATCAAGACCTTTGCCTTCGGTCTGATCTTTTTTACCAAGCATATTCCACTTCCATTTTTTGACCACGGTGGTAGCGGACCCTATCGACCCGGTCCTCTGGAGTTTCTCCCCTGGAGATCTGGAAAAGTCCAGTGAAGACGTAACGGTTTCAAGGCTGCCACGTTGTCTGGATTCTTGGCTAGCTAGCGATGCCCGAGAACTGTGCTCGACATTTTTCGAGTTTCCAAAATCCACTCCGGTGCGGTCAGAAAAAAACCGTTGAGGAACTTCTGGCGAGCTTTCCCTACTCTCTCCACTGTCAGCTGGGCCAGTAGAAGCGAGGTCACTGCTTTGAAGCGTGCTAATCGGAACGGCAGGGCCTTCTGTCTGTGAAGTGACGGGTGTGTCTGCGAGTAAGACTGGCGGGGAACGACTCGGAAGGTCAAACATAGAGCTGGTAGCATCCTTTGTTTCAGAGTTTTTGGAGTCATATATCACTTTATTTACATGATCTGCAGTGACCACAGGATCAGCGGCGTGAGATAAGGTCTGCGATCGAACCGTTCGCGGTGGACTTGAGCTGCCCATTTTCTCTGTAGTGGAGGAAATGGCATTCTCATCAGGGCGAGATTTCAGAATCGATGACTTCGAACTGTTGCGAGATCTCAAGATAGCGGGAGGAGATGAATGAAACACTGGCGTGCCCATGGTCGGTCCATCCCTCGCTGGGACAAACTCCGCAGAATTTTGTTCGGTCACTAAAGTAGTTTTGGCCTGCACTTCGGACTCATCTGGTACTTCTGTCTCGCAGTCCTGCTGAGGGATCTCCTGCTGCCATATCCCACCACGGAATGGCTGGGAACTTGTGTCGAAAAAAGGATGTCATCCCAGAATGGAAGGACAAGTGTCTCAGCGAGAACTTCTCGTATTCTGCTTTCAATTGCACGAAGGATAATCCCATAAGTTATCTGCATTGAGCTGACAATCGGTTCGATGGCCATTACCATGTCTGGCATGGTTTCGAATGAGAACCAAATGCGATTGCTTGGCGGGGGTTTGAGTCGAACCAAGCAATGCCCCTCAAGTTTCTTGAGCACTGCTGAAAGAAGGATATCCACTTCCCTCACCTTAAATCTCGTCCCAAGGTCAATCCGCGCAGTTGCAGAGACTTCTAACCGGAAATTGCCATTATAATTGACATCTGCCTCCACAGAGCAGTCTCCATCCAAAGTGAATTTCTTGAGTCTGGGGTTAGTGATAAATGGAACCCCCTCACCCACATCAATCTTCTGCAGCGCGATCTTTGTGATAAAGTTTGGCTTTTTGATTCGTGAGATCTTTTTTGTGATTTTTTCCCTTACGAATTGCTCCATTTGTGGTGTCTTGTACATGGCGAGAAATAACCTTCCTAGAATGGCGTTGACCCATTGTGTTTGTAGCTGCTCTTGAGAAGAATGGAGACGCTGCATCAAGGCAACTATATGTTTGACGTCGTAGCCTTGATGCTTGGGTGGGCAGTTTGGTGAATCAGGTATCCTCTCTTGACTTCTCAACATTGCAAAATAGAAATCCTCTTTTTCAGACAGGTTTTCTGAAAAGAGATAGAAAGGTTGCGTTGTACCGTGAAGATCTGCAATCGAATCCTGCCTGCGAGTGAGACAGATCGCGTTCCTTTTGATCCATAACTCCCCTTCTGGTATTTGCCCCCCTCCACCGTAGATGCTAACATCATGATGCGCTAGGGATATGACATACCGAAGCTCAATCTGTTCGGAGTCATCATAGAGCATCAGATGTCCGTGTCTGTTGAGACATTAGTTATCTCCTCCGCAGAACATTAGAACATCATAGACATACCTAAGAACGATGAAGAATACGTTGCTTGCCCTTTTAACATTCTTTCCGGTGCCGTTCGCAGCTTCGATGGTAGACGATTGTTTTCGATCGAATATGCTCCTGTACATGCTCTGGTATACACTTGGGCTCTCTGCTGCTACTGTCTCTCCTGCAGGTCTCTTTTTATCTGGAAGCTTGCCATTGATTCCCTCGGGCAAATATTCCCTGCAGACAGCAAAGTACCCTGCGGCGACGTCGGACTCATGGGCACGTCGGAACTTCTCCACTAGCACATCTGTGCCAGTCAAGAGGTTGTACTGGTTGTCGCTTGGGCGCTGCAGGGCATTTTTCGTATCTGCTCGCTCCCTCTGAGTGGAGTGGGTCGGAAGAGTCAGATACGCATATAAGAGACCGAGAGACAAGACAAGTGGTAGGAAGGTGAGTCCACCAAGGATATATATAAAAAGAAAGCCGCCGAAAGAACCCATCTGGAATTATTAAAGAGGTTATAATGAGGAGTCCATGGGGAACTGTGGGAGCGAGAAACACTGCGAAGGTACCTATGTACCTAACGGCATACGGGCGGGGAATTTAGAAGTGTCGCGAAGATTGCCCGCCTGTATATTTCAAGGCCCAGCTCTGGATTTAATATCCCACACACACTTGATAAATTATAATTCGTATTGACGCAGGTGATGATATGAGCTGGAGGTGAGCTGACCTTACTAATCTTGGAAGATCTGGGAGGTTCCGTCATGGGAAGTGGTCTGTGCATCCAGGCTCAAGCCTGACCCAACCTCATCTATTCTGTACACTATTGCGCACCCTATGGGACGGGTACCTGGTATTGTGTACTAACATTACTTCTTATGTGGCTAGTGTCTACCTGAGGTAACGTACTGTCAATGAAAATTATTATACAGTATGCACCCAGATGGGTCTACGGTACTATAAATAGCGTATACATATATGAGGTAGGCACCTACCAGGAGGTACTTACTGAGGTCCCTAATAATGCATTTACACTGCATGTAGTACATTGCACTACATGGGCACTTGTACCAAGTTGCTTTATAGTACTGTGCAATATCTCCAGCCACCCTGTGCAAGCCACCACCTTGCTGTTTCTGCTGTATTTTAATCTGAGCTGGCTTTCCCGAGGGTTAGTTACTACCTATCACACGGTTCAATTCTGGATGGCTTCAAAATCACGTGGTTATGCAACACCAATCTGCCAAGCCCCAAGGAAGCAGGGAGGGAGTGACGAAAGATATGGCAGCTGTATATACCTACAAGAGATAGGTACCCATACGGAGAGGTGGCCAGCCTAAGTACCTAGGTAAAAATGTGTTGGAACCACCACTACTCTGTATTAATTCGGAGTCCAGAGTACGGAGTACTCCGTACTCAATACCTAACTGCGTACTTCCTAGTCCCGTCCTCGATACCGCCCGGGCGTCCATTACTAGTACCGTCTCAAAGGACCCATTAAAGTTGTCAGGATCAAGATAATGCAACCTGAAACCTTCACCGCGGCTAAGAGACATGATAACATCGTAAAGAGACATATCAAAAAAAAGAAAAGAAAAAGAAAAAAAACCCCCTTCGAAGGTTAAGTTTACCTCTCTCCAACTACGTATCCCTTGAGATCCAGATACTTTGCCGCGCAGTCATTCGCCAGTGCCAGGTCACCAGAGACACGCATAATAGTCGCTTTCTTGGCCATCATCTCACACTGTCCTTTCAGATCCTCGATTTCCTCGTAATGATCAAAAGCGCACTCAATGTACTCTAGAGTACGACTTACGTACTCCTTTCTAACCAGGTCGCCGTCCCTGTTTCTGAACTTGCCCGCCAATCCCATGTTTGCATCACCAAGAAACGAGAACGAGCGTGCAACTAATTCACAATCTCCAAATTCTAAGACTTGTGGCATAATGCTTTCCACCATCTCTGCAGTCGCTTCAAATTCCTGCAGGCTGAGGAGAACACCTGCGAGCGCGCCGATCGCTTCCCAGAGTCCAGGAAGGACCCTCGAACGGTGTGCAATGCTAGCCGCTCTCATAGCCAAAGAGAAACCGCGCTGCGGCTGTCTGGTTTTGGCAAAGATGCGGGCTTTCAGGCAGAGAAGTTTGACTTGGACAGAGACATCAAAGTTCTCCTGCTGAAGATATTGTGCAGCCTCATCGACTATCTGCAGAGCACGGGTGTAATCTCCTTTACGGCTCATGAAATCGGCTTTGAGAAAGGAAAGATTAAGTGATAGGTCGACATCAGGAGGCCGGGCGGCTTGAAGCTGGGAAAGTATATTCTCTGCTGCTGTCTTGTCATCCCTGCGGAATGTCAGATAAGGAAGTAAACGCGAGGAAGGTGAGTTACCTGTATAGTTGTCTTCTTAATTCAAGAATGCTCGAAAAATATATCCAGTGCTGGTTCGCTTTGAGTGAACGAAGTATCTTTGGGGATATCTCGTTGATGCGTGCCATAGCCTCATCATATAAACCGTTCTGTGCTAGCTTCGTTTACATTAGCAGCAGGAGAATGCGCAGGGAAATTGGCCCATACCAGCTGGCAACTTCGAAATGTGCTCTTGAGGAAGTCTTCAAATGGCGCCTTGTCACCATAGCATTCACGGAAAATCTCGCAGTTTAGCCAGGAGAGATGCGGAACACCTGCGTCGATTAGCGCTGTCGACAAGAGTTGGTGGAAATTATACCTATTCTAGCAAAAAGAGAGCTTTGTAACAACAGTAGTGGGCCCATTGAATTCACAAGATTCTTTGTCACATTGACATAAGATGCCTTAACAATGTTTTCGAAGGCAGACGCAAGACCCTCCCCCTGAAGAATTGTCAATTTAAATTAAAATGCTAGAACGGACACATAAGCCTGCGGTTCACGTACATTCTGCAGTTCTAGTTTGGCTTCACTTAGGAAGGTCGTGCTCAAGAGACCCCACATTTCAGTCTCTTTCGCTTTCGCCCTTAAGAGCATCAATCCTTCTCTTTCGCTGCCAAGCATGCCTGTATTTTGGACATCCTTCATCTCCACTGGAAATGCTTTGCAGAAGTGGTACAGCCAGCTCATACAGAAGTTAAGGCAGTTCATGTCATGTGATTCACGGGCGATTGAAATCGCCTCCTGCATAGCGGAAATAGCTTCCTCATAACAGCCAAAGTCGGCATGTAGAATGGCAAGATTAAGGAGCGCGTACTGGTAGAAGCTACGATCGCGACTGTGCATTGTATAGTCGAAATAACGGTGAAGGTTGTCAAAAGATGAGAGATAGTCCCCCGACCTCCAGGAATCGAGAAATCTAAGGTCGTCAGTAGGGAACAACGTAAAGGCATGTGAGACACGAACCGAAGATAGTGCAAAAGACTGGGAACCGTAATTCCCGACGAGATTATGTGCTCAAGTTGCGCCTTCATGTCATCGGACACTCTCCCACCTAACCCTATGGTCTGTCAGAAATGGAGACCTGCATGAGATGTGGGAAGGGACACCGTACTCTGCAATTCGCCGACCTGGAACTCCAATAGGCGCTCTACATCTTTTGTGCTGAAACCCTTATCATCTTCTACGCAGTTTTCGATATTGCCATATACCACCTGTGCAAGATGGCTCCTAGAATCTAGTCCTAGTTCATTTAGATTGGCATCGACAGGCGTTAGTTCATCAGAGGTATTTGTCCTTGCCCAT
Source organism: Thermoascus crustaceus (assembly GCF_041956765.1). Taxonomy (NCBI): domain Eukaryota; kingdom Fungi; phylum Ascomycota; class Eurotiomycetes; order Eurotiales; family Thermoascaceae; genus Thermoascus; species Thermoascus crustaceus. The sequence continues at coordinate 2,180,071 of NW_027192530.1, read as the reverse complement.
GCACGGTACGTTGGTAGACGATACTTAATGAAACTCTCCCAGAGCTTCAGGGCATCGTGGAACTGCAGTCTCGTAAATTCAAGCTGAGCTCTTCTCACGAACGCTCCGAGCGGCGAGTATCGTGAAAAAAGCATCTGGCCAGTCTCAGGGGCGACCCCATTTTCTTTATCGCGAACTTGCTCCTCACGCGTCTTGACAAGCACAGACGAGATATCGGCGAAGAAGACCTCGAGAGCATCATAACAGTCGAGTGACCAGATCTTCCTGAGGAAGAGATCCCAGACCGATCGACCAGGAACGGACGAGGCATGGGCAGAAAGGATCTTATTGAGTTCATCAATAGCGACTGCATCACTCCCATGCCGTTTTGTTGAAAGGGGAGATGACTCTGCAGACTCCAGAGGGAACAGATGGGAGACGAGGAATGAGAGGATAGGGACGATGGAGGAGGTTGGAATTACTCCTTCGGCGTAGACGGAGACAAGGCACAAGAGTGCAAGCTTGTAAGGCGTAAGATAACGGGTCATTTTCATCAACCGGGCATTTCCTTTCGAGCGTCTCTTCGGAGAATGGCCAGTATCATGACGGGCGAGGCATAGCAGACTAAAGCAAAAGGACCAGTGGAAGAAGAAGAGGATTTGAATGTGCTGATCCAACGTTCTATGGCTTCCGTCCGAACAGTGTGTCGCTTGAGCGCTCGTCCCAGCGACTGATGTCGATTGAACCTCCGAGGACTGCAAAACGCGACCGGGTTCGGTGCCTCAGGCAAACAGCAACGGCCCACTCGGCCCTGCCATCAGCCTCCAGACCAGCAAGCCCTCGTGCGCAATTAGCCATCTTCCCTATCATTGTGCATTATAGTCAATCACCACCGCAGATCTCCAAGGCAAATTGCCCCCATTGCGCTGCAACAGGTACGTGGTCTGTACCAAGGTGATGGACAGACTCACTTCTTCCCCGCGACAGACTACGGCCTGTGTATAATATATTTATGAAGAATGTCAAGGCCCGATCCCTCCTATACATAACTGCTAGCAGTCCGTTTTTTACAGGACGTCACTCCTCACACCTTGTACCCAAGCCTGGCCCAAGGTCGTCACTACTGCAGTCCCAGCCGCACGCACTTGCTCCCAACTTCCACCCTAGATGCTGGTTTCCATCTCGCTGGAACTTCAGAACTAGTAATCATCAGGCGGGGCAGGATTACCGGGGCATCGTGGCAAGGACTATGGTAGTCATGACTCCAGAAAGGAAGACTGCACAGAAATACTGACAAGTTCTGATGATATTCCCTCGAGTGTACATAGCTATCTAGGTACCTAGCTGGGCATTGACAATATATGGCCAACTGCTTGCCATAAGGGTTGGTAGGCTGTAGGCAGTAACCGAAAGATACGGATCGCCTCGCATAGATCATCTTAGCCGAAAGCAACGGCTCTATGCCACCACAGAGTCCATGTCCCGAGAAAGCCCGAAACTATCGTTCCCACTCAGTTCTTAAGCCCTTCAATCCCTTTACTTTTCTCTCTTGGCCCTGGTACTTCCTCTCCTCGCCCGCCCCCTCCAGTTTCTGACGTTCTATGCCAAGGCTACTAGATGTCCATCGTGTCCTCACTCCTTCGTCGACGGGCAAAGCATCGACACCGCAGATCCTCCTCTCCTCTTCGATCTCCTCCTCGCTCATCCCGTTTGTAGCCCAGATCCGGTGTATGCGCAAATCATAAGGCCCTTCCACACGATCTGTAAGGCCGATTCCAATGCTCTTCACGCGCTGACGAAGCAAGGAGGTCTGCGGCTCGACGACGATTCCGTGGTTTGTGCGCACAAACGAGTTGAACGGCAAGAGAATAGTCTCCCAGCCCGTAGAGCCAGATGCTATAGTTGACGCCGGTGGGATGTCTGAGAGCGCCGGAGGCATTCTACCACAATATTTCGTTGCCGGCGATTCGCGCGATTCCGGCGACAAGTGCACTTCAGCACGGTGGTGTCGTGTATACAGTCTGTGCTGGTGAATATCTGTCTCCACAATCGAATCTGTCTGGATATTGACAGTATAGCGGCGTCCATCAGACTTGACGCGCAAAGCGAGGTAGGTATAAGGATCTACATCCCAGAAGAGACGGCCAAAGAGCCAGAAACCACGGTCCTTGTTGCGGAAGGCAGCGTATCCTGTTGTCGTCCGGATCAGTTTCTGTCTCGTACAAAAGGAGCATATCAAACACACCTGTCCTCTCCACTCTCCAATTGGGTGGAAGCTTCGTTGAAATACTCCCGTGAAATCGAGCATGACCAGGGGTATTTGAGGAGGGGTCTGCGGGCACATAGTCAAGATTTGCCGTGCTGTATCCGCCCACAGCTCGGTCGGCCATTGTCTTGCAGCTAGCGACGGTTGTTTCATCCTCGAAGTCGAGGAGATTGTATGGTTTTGTAGGAGTATGCAGACCTTCAGAATTCCACGCTGCAAGAGTCAGAGGCGTCTCGCATGCGCTCTCGGGGGAAGGGCAGGATGGAGATAACAGGCGCACCTATTCTTGTTAGCCGGCTCAGCTCATCCGTGCTTCGTTTGAAAAATCCGGCTGGCTTGGCGCCCAGGCACCTCGCGGTAGGAATCATAACGGATGGGAGTTGGAATGAGAGTAGGTGATGTGGTACATGTTGATCTAGGATACGAGAAGCGGTCGGGGAAGCCGAGAGTCGTGATAACACGGGGTAGACTGAGACACTATCCGGGGCGGAGGGTGGCACCGAGATCTCCGAGATAAGATAACGCGTCACCACCCACCAAATAACGTAATCCACAAGCGGGTTGGCATCCCAACCGGGTCGGCACCCAACCTAAATCGCGTACTCTGATTTCAACTACGCGCTATTCACCACACAATTATGCCACGAAAACTGTGTACAACCTCCCAGAAAAGGATTCAACAGGAGGCAAGGATTCTGTTAGCAATTGCTGCTTTAAAAAGCAGGAAATTCCAAATGTCCAGCAAATAGTGTGTCTATACAATGTGCCTCACTCTACTCTACAAGATCAACTTGACGGCTGTGTTGCAATGACTGAACAATGTGCCAATGGGCATAAATTATCAATCACTGGGGAGGATTTGCTTGTACAGTGGATATTATCTATAGATAAGTGTGGAGCAGCTCCCCAACCAGCAGCCGTACAAGATATGGCTAATATTCTTCTATCCAAATGCGATCCCAATGCCCCCCCACAGCAGGTTGGAAAGAACTGGGTTTACAACTTCATCAAGTGTCACAATGAGCTGAAAACTAGATTATCACAAAGATACAACTATCAGTGTGCCAAATGTGAAGATCCAAAGGTTATCCACAAATGGCTTGATCTTGTACAACATACAATTGTGGAGTATGGGATCTTGGAAGAAGATATCTACAATTTTGATGAGACAGGCTTTGCTATGGGCCTAATTGCTACTGCTAAAGTAGTTACTAGAGCTGATATATATGACTGTCCGTCTCTTCTACAATCTGGCAATTGTGAATGGGTCACAACTATCAAGTGCATCAATGCTATGGGATGGGCTCTACCATTCTGTCTCATATTCAAAGCAAAGAATCATCAAGAGTCCTGGTACAAAGAATCAAGCTTACCACATAATTGGAGGATCAAGACAAGTCCTAATAGATGGACCACTTATGAGATTGGGATTTCATGGCTTCAAAACATGTTTATAGCATTCATAACTGCATGTACAAAGAGGAGATATCAAATGCTGATTCTTGATGGCCATAAAAGCCATTTGACTCCTCAGTTCAATCAAATCTGCACTGAGAATGACATCATCCCAATCTGCATGCCATCACATTCATCACATCTTCTACAACCTCTCAATGTCAGTTGTTTTGCTGTTTTAAAGTGAGCATATTGTGACGGCGCGGCAGACACCTAGGCGGTAAGGTAGGCGGTGTTGAGCATTCCTTGGTCTCTGGGATACTGCCGGTCCTACTTGCCTATATATCACGTTACATGAAGCCCCGCGAATCCTTTCCTTTCTTTTCCCCTCATGCTTTCGATTCTGTATGACAAGCTACCATAGTTTTAGCTAATAATACTATGACTGAGCGCCGTCACACATATGGCTGTATTGTGGAGGATAAGATGCGGCTTGGCATCAACCATATTGACAAATTAGACTTCCTTGCAGCATATCCATATGCTTGTAAGGAGACCTACAAACCAGAGAATCTTATCAATGGCTTTGCAGCAACTGAATTAATGACATTTAATCCTGATTGGGTCCTTACAAAGCTTCATATCCAGCTTAAGACTCCTACACCACCTGGCAGTTGATCAAGCAATACTCAGGCCCTCTGGATACCAGAAACACCTCATAATCTTGCTGAATTGGAGCTTCAGGCAACTGCAATCAAGATCTTTCTAAAGCAACATACACAGAGTCCTCCAAGCCCAACAGATGCAGCTTTAAATCAGCTTATCAAGGGATGTCAAATTGCTATGAATAGTGCGGTCATCCTTGCAAAGGAAAACCAGGATCTATGTGCTGCAAATGAGAGACAGAAGCAAAAGTGCAAGCAATCTAACAGGCAGATATCTCATACAGGAGGCCTTTCTGTTCAGGAAGCTCGGGACCTTATAGAATCTAGAAATCAGGTCCCTGAAGCTCCTACTGCTTCTGCTGTTGAAACTGCTGCTCCAGCCTCTCCACCGCGTTCACGCGCGCCACCAAGATGCAGTGATTGCCATACTCTAGGATATAGGAGGCTGCAATGTCCTAATTATGTCATTTCCTAAGTTTTTGTATATAATGCTGTTTTGGTTGAATAATGATGCTTCGAATTCCCGCGGATGTGTTGGGGTGCCGACCCGCTTGGGATGCCGACCCGCTCGTGGATTACGTTACTACAAACTGAACGCGCAGTACATGCAAATGATGCTCTGCAAATAAGAAGCACCATTTCATATAACCTCAGAAGTTTGGATACCTAACTGACTTGACTGCGTACAGTGCATTCGACCCTTCTCGAGCCTGACGGACCTCACGACTCTTGGCAACACCAGAGCCAGAGCGATGTTTATATGGCCTTCTCCCATTCCCATTCGGATTCTCCCGTGCAAACAGAAGGCTAGCCTGTCCGCTTGAGCCGTCTGTCTAGATGGCTGGTTTGAGCTCCACAGCTATTGTTTTCAAGGCCATGATGGGCGTTGGTGCAGCATAAGGGATAGAACCATAACAGGGACTTGGGGTTCCCACAGGACCGGGATGCTCCTATGCACCCCTCAGCTAGATACTAATACTATTTCTGATGGTGTGTTACTTCGGGATGAGTGGACCTGACCATTGGTAGCTTAAAATCCTATCCATAGTATTTTAACATGTCTACAGGATGGCTGGAACACTTTCCTGATATTCTGTCTCATCGACATGCGCAGGGAGTTTTGGAAGTGTTTTCTACAGAAGTAGTAAGGTACAGCATGGGGAATTCTTGACCGGGTGCTACCTCTCTCTTCGTGTACGTTCTTCTGCCGTTACTGGTCGTGTCGGATATTGAAGACAAGATAGGAATAGTTCTCTTACAGTACCAAATTTTAAAAACAGGTACAGCTCATATATATTATCCATCGCCCCAATTCACCATTCCTTTGAATCTCCTCAGACTTTTCGCCAATTCATATTTGCTACGCGTTGCGATATTCTTGCTTCCGAATCAAAAATTAGGCTTTCTACTTCATAGTAAACCACGTTCATCGATCAGCTACTTATTTATTCCTTCAAGGTGCTCCAATCTTTCCGTCAGCACATTTTACCATTGTTATAAATTACATCGTGGTTTCTTTTTTATGATGTTGGTGACCCCTCCGACTGGTACCCAACTTGACCATTATCCTCGGCGCAGAGATCGACTCTACGAAGAGCCGACCGCCAAGAATTCCCAGGGTCTTTTCCTGCCAGCCGCCTGTCTGTTTGTTGGAAAGTGAGTCATGTCGGCAGCATGCTTACTCAAGTACACTTGGGATACGATAATGACATGAGCTAGCCTTTCAACAAAGCTCCCCATGGAAAAACTTGCTGAAGATGTGAGAGCGAAGTTCTCTTCTTTCGGCAGGTGTCATGTTAAGATCAAATATGATAAGAAGAAGGGGCTACCTTCTGCCTTTATTCAATTTGAGGTAGTTTATTTCACATATGTTGCATTTTCATTTGTTGAATTACTCTGCTGACAATCACAGAGAGTTGAGCATGCAGACGCTGCTTTGTTGAGCAATGGATCTACAATGCTCCATGGTCGCTGGCTAAGGATTGAGAGAGCGAAAGGAAGGAGTAAGGAATAGTCCTTATCCTTATATCTCGAAAACATTTCTCTAATCTCTTGTGCGCTCATACAGGGACGGCTTGGCTTGGCCTTCGCTCAGGTGACCCAATCTCGCCGGCCAATGTTCTCGAAGCACTAGAGAACAAAGGCCCCATAGAGGCCTTCTGCATTGAGCCATTACCCCGAGACTACAGCTGGACTCTGGTTTGTATCGTTACTTTTGCATACGTTGACGACTGCAAGGATGCCATCAGGGTACATCATGTCTGATGCTGCTTCTGTTCATCGTTGTTGCAATGCGGCTGACGTTTAGCAGCATTTTGTAGCTGACACCAAGTACTATATGATCCTGCTTCCTGTTGACGGGAGTCCGCTATTCCCATGGGTCACGGTTTTCCATATGGCTCCTGTTGCAGCAGAGTTTGGTGCCACCAAATTCGTCACTGCTCCCACCCCTATGGAGGCCGCAATTGAGGAAAGTCATGACAAAAAAGCCCAAAAAGGCGGCAAATCTCAATTCCAGCCGAAGACCGGTCGCACAATTGAGGACTATGTCCGCTGCATGGCCCAAGAACTTAGCATCAATCTGAACGAAGAGGCTCTTCTGGATGTCATCGAAGAACTTGAAGATGTATGGAAGGACAAGATGCTTGCTGAATACAGACATGGAAACTAGTCCTCAATTGTGATTCAGCCTATCTAGTCTGCGTAGATAGCCCATACAAATATCATTGAGCCAATAATCCGCTGCAACAGGCGTAAACTAATGGTATTTGATGTTTCCGTGTGTAAATTTTATCCTATCAAGTCTATATAGGAATGTATCATGCATGGTATCGCACTATTCAACGCAATAAAGGGTCGCCGACCTTCAACAAACGACCTCGAAACAGGAACCATCTTCCCCAAACCGACCTATCCTCTCACCCTCCGAGCTCCAAAATATCCAAGACCGACAGCAGTATCGTTCACACCCACGATAGGAGCGGCGTCTTCTAGCATCTCCCAAGGACGCAGAGGATAAGAACCGACGACACGACCGCGTTGGTGAATGCGGAGACGATTAACCAGGCAGCCTGGATCGTCAGCAGGTCCCATTGGAGTCATGATGAGGGGCGGGGCAGATGACTGGGTAGCGGAAGGTCCGACAGGGACGTTCGCTGATGGCGTTGAACTGCATGCCGCGGGAGATGAGGCGGAGGTATATTGAGATGTGTTGCAATGGGCGACATCGGTTATTGGACCAAAGAGGTAGAGTAGTCGAGGGTCATTCTGAACATGAAGAAAGGAAGGGCACCGGTCTTTCAAGAAACGAGCGCATTGTTGGCGAGCCTCCTCTGAGATGGTATCAATGAGGGACGCAGCAACATCAAGAGCGTAGGTCTGCAGACATGTTGGTTTGAGTTGTGTTGGCTGTTCAAAGGGCCAATGTTGAGAAAGAAAATTGATTGGAGATTGAGGCACAAGACTTGATGGAGGTCGTGACAAAGCAATGCAGCAAATCACTATGAGTAGACGTGATTGTTCCAGAAGAGTGTGTGCCCTGGACACCACCGAGGGAGGACTGAATGCCGAGCGGTGTATAACAATCATCCGCAAAAGAGCAGCAAACCAAAAGGCAAAGCTCCTCTCGAAGATAAAAAATGACCGAACTAGCTGGTCGGTAATCATACTGCCTCTGTTTTCACTTAAGTTTTTGAGGTTCGTTTGCGCAATGATAAACTTGTGAAGTAACAAGTTCATCTTCTCCACAAGAAGAGGTGCAATAGTGGGCACTCCAGATTCAGGGATACTGAATGCCAGTTCTTCAATGATGGTGAGGTACATTTTCGCGGTATCCTGAGCATTTGACTTGTCATTTACAAGTAGAGAGTCACCATCAATAGGACTTTCTGACAGGGCAACAGAAAGGAACCCTTTCTCAGCACGCTGTCGAATCTAGACAAGTCAGTATCATAATCAACATATAACAATACAACACCTACCTGTCTTACAGCGTCCTTGCTCATTAATGCTACTAGATCAACCCAGTGCGACCTTTTAGCCCGAACATCTGTCATTGCAGCCTTGAACATCACATCGACTAGACCGTTTCTAGCCTCCTCTCCAGAATCTGCATTAAACAGAATCTGAAGTTTCAACTGACACAAAGGCAGTGAAAAGTCATCCGCCATATTTACAGTTTTCTCCGCTTCAAAGACGCTCGAAGTTTGGCCTTGAAAAAAATTAGAATAAATAATGATATATTGAGCAGCAGTTAACAAACCTGGCTGTACCCCGAGTCCAAGTAGGAGGTTTAACGCCTTCTGAATAGCATCCATTGATGCCGGATAGTGATCAGTGAGGTTCTGCATGCAAACAGCGGTCACAGATTCAGGATTTCGAACAAGCAAGTCACAAAGGAGCGGTATTATCCGGCTGTCCAAAGAAGAGCGCACAGCATCAATTTCGGCTACAACTTGGGTCGAAAAGCAGGCTGCAGTGTCGTGGATTATGCCAAGGGCCTCTTCACAGTGCTTCGAGAGGAATTCTTGTTGGGCGATTTGAAATCGGTACGACAACTTAATCGACAGTTAGCGAATATATGGAGTTGCATCACGCGAGTAGGCTCACCAAGTCCAACGATCCATGTTGTCCGGGTGTTGTTTGAACAAGGAGTTCAAGCAAATCCAAGTGAAGCCCAAGGACATTCGGAATAGCTGACAGCCCAGGTTCCGAATGTAGAAGCTTCTTCGTAAGGGAGAAGAAAGCTTGCAGGGTCACACAGCCAACTCCAATGAGGGGAGCAACAATCTTCGAAAGTTTTGGACGAGTAGATGACTTCAGCATACTACTAATCCAGTTGATTAAGAGCATGTCGAACTGCTTAGGATTGAAAGATCTTAGCTGGGCGAGGTACCAGCAAGTATCGTTGGCGGCAAACTTCTGTTCGCCATCTCCCGATTCAAGTTGTCTGGAGAGCATTTTGAAAATCCTTGCCAACGTATGCTCATCAATGATATTCCCCGGGGACAGATACTGATCCAAACCCTCGTTAAAGGACAGTTTTGCATGATTCAAGGTCTCTGCCATATGGTCCGATATCGGGGACGATGCCGCGAGTGTCGACTTACGTTCCAGCTGGGAAAGCTCCTGGCGAAGAATAGCTACTGTGTTGAACTCATTAGGAAGGCGGAGCCCTAGTTCAATTAGAGAGAAGACTAGCTCCTGGGTCGGTATTCCAACATTTTTCACACGGGAACAAGCCGCAGCAAGGCTTCTGAATAGATTAGTTGTGGCACCAATGACATGGAATGAGTCGAAATGGTAGATAAGAGTGTCGACGGCTGAAAGCAGGACGATAATATTGTCGGAGTTGGTAGCGTGATTCAAAACGTCTGCAAGCATCGAGAGATCTCCAAGACCCTCGAGTATATCCCTGACAATGAAGAACTCATCTGGGGTAAGAGATGAAGTCTCTATGTCTATAGAGGGAACCCTTTTGACGTTATCCCTTCAGCTTGTTATTAACTACTCAGTAACCGAGAAGCGAAACTCACTTTTTCAGGTCCTTGTAATGCTCAGCAATACCACTTCGTATCCATTGACCGATTTCAGACTTTACTGCCCAGCTTAGCTTCGGTTGAGTTACATCATACGGTATCACAGTATCATCGTCAAATCCAGCCGGGAAAATATCTGGAAGCCGCTGTCGAACAGTCTTTTTAACTGCTTTTATGATATAATCTTCTTCCGATGCCGAAAAGCCGGCACGGGTTAGAAGGGTTTTACGGAGATTCTGTACGTGTTCGGAAAGACGGCTACCAGGTAGCTGCGAGAGTACTTCGACATCGTTCATCACCGACTGTATGCCATGTAAGCGTCCGTCCCACAAACGCAGCATCTAACCAACCTGTTCCTCACGGCGATGAACACCCCTCGCCATCAACCATTGCAGGTATCTGCCCACGGAAAATGACTGCGATCTGACCAGCTCTGAAATTACGTGATAAACATTGTCCATGTCTAGTCCAGCCTTGTTTCGAATCTCCATTAGGAAGGAAAGGATATGAGAATCGATGTCAATTCCAGATCTTTTCCATTTCCGTAGTAGACGTACAGCAACATATACGCGAACGAGGCCTCGGCGGAAAGGAGTGGCAGTCCATTCCAGGAGCTTAGAAACCAATGCCGCTTTGTCTTCGATGGCACTTAAACACGCTTCAGAAATAGCTGTCATATCGCACATAGATCGGGCAGAGTCGAGAAGACAGATGACTTGTCGCTGCGGCGAGAATTGAGCAGCTTTGCAGCGGTCTTTGACTTGCTGCACGCGTGCGTTGCGATCCACCAAAGTTTGGTAAATAGCCCCGTCGATATAGTCACTCAAATTCAAGCAAGAGGACAAAGTATCTTTATACTTGTCCCATGAGATGGGAAGGACAGCAGAAGAGGTCTGTTCATGGATAAGCTTTTTGACAAAATGAGACAGTCGAATGATGATGGGCTGCAAAGGCTCCTTTTGTCCAACTGTCTTGGCCTGTAAGGACTGGTCAGCTAAAAGCCAAGTTCAGAAAGCAGGTTGGCGACACTTCCCTGTCGCAATTTTTCCAGCAGAAGTTCAACCAGCCTTCGTCCTCGTTTTCTATATCGCACAAGGTTGTCCCAATAGATATCCAGCATTAGCAGCCAGATTGGCAGGCTGTCTAAAGATGACATTTCCAGTGAAGACAGGAACCATTCGAGATGGTGGTCTTGGTCAAGCAGATTTTCAAAGAATAGCCGGGCGGTTAGCCTCACCCTGAAAGAGATTAACAGCTCTTCTTTTCACATATTTTTTCCAGCAGATGCAGACTTACGCATATGCCATTTTTAATTTCCAGTCCGCCTTCCCACATGAACTAATAACCCCCTCAATAAACTGCTGCACATTTGTTGTCCAGTCCCGGACCCATTTTGTCTCTAGACCGAGAGCCAATGTACCGCTTGTGCCCTTCCGTTTGAAGGCACGAATCTCGTTGGCACCGACACACTTCGCCAACCACAGGGCCCGTCCGATGGGGATCCATTTGCTTAAGCACTGGTCGAGAAGTACCTTGCCTCTTATGCCGTGCGGAATTGTACGGCTCAGCCTGCGCAGTGGTACAGACGGGTTGGCAAGGTCTCGAAGCCAGGCTTCTCGCTTGTTATCCGTAAGGGTCACACGTGGAGGCGGTTTGAATGTAGAGGTGGCAGTAACTTTATTGTAGGTCTGCCGTTTGTCGAGCGCCGCGGCTAAGACTGACGACAGCACCTGCAAGCCTGAGCGATGTCTGAGTTGCGCATACAGGGATGGCCTTGCGGTGTTGGACTCATTCTGCGAGACCTGGGTGCGATCATAGTGCCCTTGCTTTGCGGTCTGTTCGTTCAAAACATCCTCTGGGTGATTGCCGGTCCACGGAGAGAAGTCTGCAACTTCTACGAGGAGCAGGTTAGTCCGCTTCGCCTGCGCAATGCCAAAAGTGCACTTACTATCGCCTTTTAAAACCGGGGCAACGGGAGGAGCTTTAAGATGATATGGCGTGGTCTGTACCTCCCTCTCAGGAGAGCTCTCCCTTGACCCAGTCTCACTGCTACAGTGCCGTTCTGGGGCGTACTTCCATGGTCTCACGGGGAATGGAGGCGGCGACGCAGAAGATTTCAGTGTCTGAATGCCCATCCCCGGACTTCCACTACACGTTCCTCCACCGTAAATCTCCGAGACCAAATCCTGGAAGGACCATACCGGCCGTCCTCTCCCAGCCAGGGAGGGAGCTCTCAACGTAGCAGGCCCAGATGTACTCCTCACCTCCCCGACCTTAAAGGCAGTCTTTCCGTCCGCCCCAGCAAGAGCCAGACCGGTATTGGTATCCAACTTCGGCCTCTTAGGCGTGTGTTCGCTTTCTTGCGCTCCCGCGTCAGTTGCCGTCAAATCGATGACGGTCAACTGCTTGTTCTGCGGCTGCGACGCGGCCATTGGCGAGGCCTCCGCATATGAGAGATAGAGCAAGTCGGAGCTTGGGGGCTTTGCACACGTCCACTGTCACCACTCAGAATGCTAGGTCGATAGGCAGGCGGTTGGACACCAGCAGAAGGGTGGAAAATCATATCAGGTACATGGTGTGTCTCTAGGTAGTAGGAGGTATAGATATCTGAACGATTAGCGTAAGAATGGAAGGCTTGTCCAGGTTTAGACTAGGGGCCCACCTGGCGGAAAACAGATATTGCCTGGTGATCTTTTTCTTTTCTCGCCGGGATGAAGTATCGAAGATCGAAAATCGGGATCGGGTGAGGCGGAGATGTGGTTCAGTCGAGAGGGGAAAATGGCAGAAGCGGGTGGAGGCTTGGAGGCGAAAGAGGGGGGTTCTTGAAGGGCTGCAAAGTTAAAAGGAATAAAAAGGATGCGAGGTTGAGGTGAAAAGGAGAGGAGGTTGAGAAGGGGGCTGTGAAGGGCGTAGCAGAGTCGACTCGAAGTACATAGTCGGCGATGCGTTGGTCACCTCAAGATAGTACTCGGAGAGGTAGGGCGGAGTTAGGAGTACAGCGCTAGTCTAGTCCTTAATTGTACATACATACGGTACATGTACTGACAGGTACCACTGTACAGATTAGGTGATTTGGCATGACAAAGGTCTACCACTCAACATTTAGATTGAAGCCGTTGACCAAGAAAGGCTCCAAAGCGTAGATCTGCCCTCTTCTGCATGTCGACTGAGCGGGTAAGGCGCATAAAAAAAGAGTGTAACGAAGTACATACTATATAGTACCTGGTAGGTATGTACCTGGGTGGCCCTGGCATAGGTACGGTAAGGTAAGGCCCAGTGGACGGTTAACAGACGGTCCAGACTGAATTAGCGTTGCAGCCCCAGTTGACAGCTTCGAACACTGGACTACTCTGTACTCTTCGTCAGCAGGATTGAGCAAAGGAGAACAACGCCTACCTCCTCTCCCACAATCTGTCGCCGATCTGATTTGAAATTTCCTGTCTGCATCTGTCAACGGCTTTAGAGTGCTTAGGATGGCGTCTAAGAAGGATATGCGAAGGGCGGACCTCGGTACATTATGCCCCAACCACTGTCGCATTGTGATGGCTGCAGTTCTGCTAACCTGGATCTTGAGGATTCAGTTATCCCCTATGTCGATCCGCCCAAGCAGAATAGTGATGCCGATATGTCTGGTATGTTTGCTGCCACTTTGGCTCATATTTATGAAGTGGTGGTTAATTGTCATGTGCAGGCGCTATGTCGAGTACAATGCCTATGGCTGCAGTATGTCCTGCCCCATACGCGTCCATGCAGCCCATTCTGATCTTCCTCTAGATGTTTACGAGGAACAGGTGAGAAGCTCACCTTAAGAGCAGTTCAAGCGAGGCTTTCTCACAATCGCTCCTCGCACAGGATGATTGGATGGTGCGTTCACGCATCCTACCATCATATATTTAATAGTATGGACAGATGATCAATATCCGCAGGGTATCTCTTGTGTTTTCCCTTCAATCTTGGCTGGCCGAGACGCCCGAACAGCGCAAGACCGCAAACACACCGGCTTACATGTCTATCTTCATGTCCTGTGAGTTTCCCAAGCTTTGCTTTCGTGGGATGGTGTAGGCAACCTTAACCACTGACTTTCGTTCTCGGATCCAGTGATGGCTTTGATAGTTGTACGTCCTGCGAACTTTGACCACTATCAAAGGAACAGAATATCATCCTGACCCTCTACCCAGACATACTTGCCTCTCTTCCTTCCCCCACCGGCGGCACGCAGCAGTGCCACTGCAGCTGGTTCGCAAGCACCATCCCAGTAGGAGATACGGCTCTCCCTCTCTCTCCCTCCCGGTGCTGCAGATGACCGTAACCTACAGGTGAGAGGTTGTATTTACTAACACATAAGACGGGGGCAAAAAAGAGAAAGTTGAATATACGATGCGGAGGGTACAGGCCTAGTAGGTGCAGCAAATTTCCTTCTTGGCGATGGTAACGGCAGGTTGGTGGGCAATTTTCTATATCTGAAGGACAAACAGATAGCGTGTATTGTCGAATCAAATAAGCTGGCGATGGATTCGATTTTAGGGATCTATGGAGCGACGCCACCAGATCAACTATTCATCCTGATACTACTGTGATATAACGAAGCTTATGGCTTAAACCAGAAGACCACACAGCAGAAAATGGAGGTTAAGTAAAGAAAAGAAAAGACGTCCACCTAGTGCTTCTGCAGATACCTAAATGTGGCACGTACTCCGTAGTTCTATGTCTTTTTGAGACATCGCACAGGAAGCCTGTTGCAAACTCGGCGATTATAGCCTGGATCAGCCAGAGTATTTCCTTCTATGGTCCCATGGGCCTGTGGAGCAAGGGATGTGCGGTCATGGGAAAGACGGCGACTACGATGATGCTGTAGAAGATGCCAGATGCTCGCCGACACCGCCTTCGACCAGTGAGCGGGTTGGCCACCGTTGCTGACTCAGCTGCCAGCGCCAGCGCTCGCGGCTCCACGGCGCCCCTTCACTCCAGACAGACGCTTTGCCCGCCCCTCAAAAGGCTCTTCACCTCTTCTCTTCCCACTCCACCCTTCGTTCTCCCACTTCCCATCTACGCATCATCCCTGATCTCTTGTGCTCGCAGTCATTTCAGCTCTACAGAGACTTAGATTCTCACCTTCCGGTTCTATTACCTCAGACCCCTTTCTAGTTCATTTACAAAAAAGGACGGGTTTATGTCCATCGAAAACCTCAAGACTTTCGGTGAGTCTTCGCCACATCACCTGCGCTTCCCTTTCCCAAACGCACAGCACAGTGGTCTGCTGCGCAGCAGCTGGAGATTCTTGTCCAGGTGATCAACTATGATGCAGCAGGGCGCTGGGCTACTTCCTAGCGGGGTAGATTCATAGTTGTGACTTGAGGCTGACACGTGCACTCTGTCCAAATTGCAGACCCCTTCGCCGAAGCTGACGAAGACACCGGCGAGACAAAACAGTCTCAAAATTACATCCATATACGGATCCAACGTACGTCCTCCAATACCTTGTTCTTGTTAATCTCAAGTGGCTGGCGCTAACAGCCTTGCTCTCGCAGAACGCAATGGTCGAAAGACTTTGACCACGGTCCAAGGTCTCCCCAAGAAATTCGATCAAAAGAAGATTCTCAAAGTCATCAAGAAGAAGTTCGGTATGTTGTCATATCCCGACCATCCGATCATTGGATGTCACGTGCTGACATTTCGTCAGCGTGCAATGGCACCATCGTCAATGATAGTGAGATGGGCGAGGTGATCCAGCTGCAAGGAGACCAGCGCAAGGATGTGCAAGAGTTTCTAGTCGACAAGAAGGAAGGGCTTGAACTCGATGCCAAGACGATCAAGGTGGGTGCCAGCATCACAAGTGAAAGTCACATCCCCACTAACAGTTTTCAGGTCCATGGGTTCTAGAGTGAGATGCTACGTCCGTCCCGCCCCCCGCCGCCCAGTATATCTCCCCAGATCGGAACGAGTTTTATCAGTTGCCCTTCCCCTGCGTGGCCTTGCAACTCGCCGCCAGGGTGTGCAACGTCAACCTCCACGAAACTTATCTTCTGTTCTTATTCCTTATGCTCGGCATGCTAGGTTTGTCGAATAGACATTGCTACAGCTGCCTTCCCCTGACGGACGAAAAAAGAACAACGCTGAGGAAACGGCACACTCTTTGACTGGTCTAATCGGGACGGGATGACGACGGGACGAGGCGTTGGTAGATACCCATGGTCTGCATAGATGATCTGTCATTTTCCTATTTATTAGCTTGTTCCGCTGGGTTTAAGAATATCATTCTGATAATCTTTCGCTTGGTGGATTAGAAGTTCTGCTTGGTTGGAACGGTGGTCACCCCAACATGGCCGTTCCTTTGCCTTCTGTCTTCATCCTCTTGTTCAGTCATTTGGTTTCCCCTTTGGGGTTACATTATGTCTACACCGTCGTTTCGGACAAGAATAAAGTTTAGTTTATGTCTCATCCCCGCTGTTTCCCAAGGTTTGTAAGCTTGTAAGCTGTATGGGACGACTCGACAGGTCTAGAAAGCCTTAAGTATTATTGTGTTGTAAGATCCGACCTCTACAAGTTTGTTTAGGACTTTTTTCTGTCTTTCCTACATGTCGTTTACATTTTCATACGTGCAGTCGACACATCCCGTGTATATGCAGTTATGCCTCTTGGAGTCCATATGACGGTATGTCATTTTATGTAAACTCAGATGTCACAACTAGAATTATTGCAATACATATATCCCTTTCTGCAATATAATTCATACATATATCCCTTTCAAAATTCTAAAAGCGATTCTCTCTACTCATCTAGCTGGATATGTTATCAAAGGTTCCATCTGGACACAATCTCAGTGCTATGACAAGATCAATTAGAAGCAGCATAACCCTCTTGATCAATATATTCACCCTACAACTTCACCCTCGACAAGGAGGGGGGGGGGAATCCCTAACAAGGCAAAATAGGTAAGTGCCGAGAGGTTTTTGTGTCTTAATACTACTGGCCTCCAACGCTTCCATTCCCAATTGCGAAAGTCCCGACAACCCAGTCCCACAATCTCCGTCCTATTACAAACGCCGGCACTTCTGGCTCATTCTCCCGCGTCAAATGTAGCTGTAGAAGCAGTGATGACATGCTCACGAAACTAGCAACAGACAAGACTGAGATTGATGCTGTCGTCTCGCGCTTGATCATGGCATGGTTTTGGGTAGCGTGATATACAAAGGTCAGCGTCTGTTCCATTGTTTTCGGTTAGAGACGCTTAGACCGGGTAGTTTTCTTTCTTTAGGGAAAAGGAGACGCACAGTTGTTATCGATATCCACGCCGGGAGTAAAAGGCGGGGGTCCGATGATGCACCGGATAGATAAAGGACCCAGGAAGTTAGGTAGGCGATCAGACCGTTGGTGGTGAGGAGGCGGATCACGACAGCTGGAGGAGTGTAGTTTAGGAGCCTGTCGGTGGTATGATGACCTTTAGTGTTCTGAATGGATACGTGGATCGCGATAGCGGGGGAGCGATGACGGACCAGCGAGACATCATGCAGTCGGCGAAGAAGTAGGAGAGGTACGCGGAGGCACAGCACTAGGTTTTCAACATATTAGCGTAATCTCTTCGTATCCGGCGTACGGACTATATCTTCTGCATACCCACATGATCGCCAATGCCACCTCCGTGACCCTGAATCTCCTCTCGACGTCCCAATCTGCGCCAGCGCTGCCCACTACGGCAGCTGCCCACCCGTCGCGCCACATACCGGGCCGGATACGGAGCAGCTCCGCCAGGAAGGTGAAGGCACATCGCAGCCCCCACCACGCTGCCGGGGCTGTACTCAGGGCGCGGCACACAAGCAGCGGCACGTACCACTTGCGATCGACTCCCAGAATGACAGCGACGCGTGGGTGCAAGGTCGAGGAGGAGTTCAAGGCCGAGTCATTGCGACCAGAAACGTTGGAGGCCGATCCGGAACGTGAAGAGGCTGGGGAAGGCGGAACGATGGTGGATGGAGAGGAAGGGGTTGCTGCGTCGTCGTCGGGACGGTCCGGGGAACGAGGGGCAGAAGAGACGAAGGGCGGCGGAGGCGTCGCAGGGCCCGAGTCCGGGTGGGAGACGATCAGCTGGGGTTGAGAGGAGGAGATGGGGGAAGGGATGGGCGAAGAAGAGGCATCGCAGCGGGTGGAAGCCAGCCTTGTTCTACGGCATGTACCGCCGCGGCGCGTGCGGAGGTGGATATGGAGGTTTGGTCTGAGCGGAGAGCGAGGCACCAAGGCGCCCTGGAGACGAGGGTGGTAGGAGAGCCGATGAGATTGAGGACGATGACGATGAGAGACCAGGGCCAGCAGAGGCGAGACGGAGACCGATGGGAGATGAAAGATGGAGATGGACGAAGGAGAGGGAGGATGAAGACGGGAGGAGAGGAGGTTGTGACCGCCGGTTGGCAATGCGGCAAAGGGACGAGCGCGGTGGAGACTCGATGCTTCGCTCCACCTCAGCAGCAGAACAACGACCGATGCTTAACAGTCGACATCCAGGTCTCTACAGAACTGTCCGTCTGGAGAGGCCGACGCTGTCTGCATACAGCGAGAGGAGGATGCTCTCCTTCATCCGGCTGCTTCGAGCAGACTGCGTGCCTACCTAGATATATACTGCTATGGACCGGTATAGAACTGCGTCAAACAGCAGACAGCCTTTCTTGACCGTCAGCATCGCCCGCGTCCTCTTCCCCTCCGCACCTCGCTCTCCTCCCCTCTTTCTTGTCTCTCCGTCTCGGTCTCTTGTCTCCATCTCCAACTCCCTGTCCCGAGGCGGTGGAGCGCGAGGTCACGTGTCAAGCCCGCTCCGAGAGCGAGCGAAAACATGCGGCGAGCTCTTCAACGTCTTTCTCTAAAACTTCCTTCTTGGTCTCCTGCTGTCCTCAATCCTTCCGCCATGCCCCGCGGAGGATCGACTTCCTGCACCATGGCGTCCTCACTGCGCTCCTCCGGTCTCTTCTTCTCTGCTGCGCGATCCTCCAAACCCGTCTCCCCATCCGCCGCTGCGCATGGACAATGTCGGTCGTTCTCGAAGGCTCCCGAGCTCAAAGCGCGGGGAATTTCACAAAATGTCTCATTGAAGCCGCCTGCGCAGCCGAGCGCGAAGGTCCGTATTCGCACATCACTTTGGTCGAGCCTGCCTCAAGATATCGGTCTTCTGCCGGGCACTTTTATTCGACCGCTTTGGCGCGACATGCCTTCACTCTTCGAGCAGCCCCGGCAACGACTACACATGGAATGGCTCTGGTTGAAAACGGGATTTCAAAATTTCCTGGGGTGGGTCTCGCCTTCTCAAAAAAATGTGGGAATGGGATATCAACCGTTCTCTCTGGCCGTAAAAGGCGGATTGCTCTCCTGTCACGGCACGCGCGGACCACAGAATTGCTGACTGGTCGACAGAATTTTGGCATATAGCAAATGGCTCAATAAAGGACTTCCCCTCCGTCTGAGGGAGCGGAGAAAGGCGGCTCGCGAACTTCACCAGAGAATGTATACCGCATTTGCGGCGTATGTCCAGACCTCGCCCTTTCTTTTCCCCACATAGGCAACTCACAACTCAGTGCCAGTCGTCCATTTCTCTACTAACCGAATATATTTGTGAAACAGAGGTGACGTTAACACTATTCGCAAAATCTGCTGTACTGGTCTCTCAAATAGCCTCAGCGCCCGTATCGCCAACCGTCCCAGTGATGAGCGAATCACCTGGACGCTAGAGAAATATAACCGTACCCCTGCCACATATTTCACAGGGATACGCGTTGTCTCGGACCGCGTAACCCAGATTCCGGAGCGGCCGGATTCCGGCGTTCGGCAGGT
The DNA here is from genome assembly GCF_041956765.1 of Thermoascus crustaceus. NCBI lineage: Eukaryota > Fungi > Ascomycota > Eurotiomycetes > Eurotiales > Thermoascaceae > Thermoascus > Thermoascus crustaceus. The sequence goes on along the minus strand of NW_027192530.1, from coordinate 2,160,416 downwards.
TGTCGTGCGGATTACGAGCCGGCAATCGACCAGCACCATGTCCCTTCCAGCCAAGCGTGGAGTCCAGGAATCAGCAGGGTCCCCTTCTTTAAGGTCAGAAACCAAGTCCACATCCGCCAGCCAGGAGCCAGTGGCGGTTAAGCAGCAGGACTGCACCGAATACATTGTTTTTCAGAAGTTCAGGTGGATGGGTGAGGAAGAAGACTGGCGTATCTGGGGTCACACGAATCCCACAACGGTAGAAGATCTTGACAGTCCTTTCTTTGCAGCAGGTCTAACGCTTTCTGAACGTTTGGCCGCTACGAAGGAACTGATGGAAGGTCGGAGGTGAAAACGTAAGATCGGGTTGACAAGAGCAGGTGAACCCCCGTGATGACCTGGGTATCTGTCTCAACTCGACTTTCGTTCTCGACCCTGTATAGTCCGACTTTGTGGCTTCGTCTTCTGTTGAAACAACAAAAGGCAGAACGAACCCTACTCGAAATCCGGACTCCGAAAGCCTGTTGATGAATGTCTTCATGTTCCATCCCTGTTCTTTGTATACTTTTCCCCTTCTATTACTTCAGGTCTTCAATGTCCTCTATTTATTACGGCACTCGTAAACCGGGATTTCAAACTGCCGTTGTACAACTGCATCATGTTTTCTTCCATCCACGTATGTACGTACCTAGGTACATATATACAAGATTTCTATGGCGGCGCAGTATAGATCTTTTTGCCTACACTATAACTACTGCCTACATTAACATAGTTGCTAGTTGACAGGAGACTTGTTCAGGATTTTGAAAGCACTTGACGAAGGGATCCTCAAAGAATTCTGAAAAGAAGGGATTAAACAGGTTGTCAGAAGGCACAGGGGGAAGGGGTGGCAGTCATACTGCGCAACCAGTTGCAACCGCGCCCTGGAGTTCCTGCAGGCAGTGAGATTCTGCCACCGCAACAGGCCAATCGGAACGCGAATAAAAATGCAAAAGTGTAGTTGGTGCAATAGTTACAATGTTTAGATAGATTATATAGATGCATCCTCTCTAAAGTCATGGAAATTCTACCTGACCACCTGTCAAGTGTGAGCATGTACCTATTAATAATTATCAAGGCGAAGGTCAGCTGGTCTGGTGTGCTCTGCTGTGCTGAAGTTAAGAGGCTAGACGATAGTTTACCCTACCGCACACAGATTGTAACCTAGACTCCAGATTGACACTCAAAAGATGGCATTGAACCTTACACCCTTTAATCAAGATTATTGATTCTTGAACAAGAGCCTAATCCAAGCTGGGCGACAGTTTAGCCCTTCTTACTAAATCACAGATGAGTCCTTCTTGCTGAACAAACCACACATTCCTCGTATGCCAGTTCTCCTGCGGCTTATGAAGACTGATCTCAAAGTCTCTTAGCAGTTGCGGTATGATTTTGTGCATTTCCATGAGTGAGATGTTCTTCCCAATACATGTTCTTGACCCTGAACCGAAGACGAAGAAGCTTTGGTCCATCTCCTTCAGCTTTTCCTCTGGACTTTCAATCCAACGCTCGGGGATAAATGAATCGGGGTCTGGAAAGACATGTGGATCTCGGTGTAGGACCCAGGCATTGATTCCCACGATTGTGCCTCCCGGGATGTGCCTGCCACATATGGTGGCGCCGGATCTAGGGACATGGCGTTCCAGGATCAGGCCCACCGATGGATGGAGGCGCATGGACTCCTTCAGCACTGCTCCAAGATAAGGGAGGTGAGTGATGGACTCTCGGTATGAGACTGGGCTGCTGAGTTTGCCTTCACGGTCGGCGGCATCCAGTTCTGCTCGTACTTTCGCCATTTTTTCCGGATGGCGGATAAGGAAATATATGACTGCGCGGAGGGCAATCGCTGTCGTGTCAGACCCAGCGAAGACATTAGTGGACAGGTGAACGACAACATCGCGCGTGGAAAGCTTTTCAGGATCAGCCTGATGGATCGCCATCCAGCGAGACAGCATGTCCTTTCCCCCGCCCTCTCCACCAGCTTCAAGTTCACCGTCCCGCTGCAGTGATGACCTCGAATTGATTGCCTTTAGGGTGAATTGGAGGACCTGGTTCCAATTCTCCATGCTCGGCAGAAGGTGAGGGAAGAGCGGATTTCCAAGCAAGAGGGGGTGGGCCTCAGGAATTTGGCCGCAGAGACTGGAATAAACCAACATGCCTTCTATCGCTTCGATCATGCCGTCAACATCTCGGCCTTCCTGGAGGAACCCAAGTTTCTTGGAAAATGTAAACTCCCCCACCACGTCAAAGGCGTAGTATTGCAGCCAGGCACTAAGGTCCACAGGGGTGGCGGAGTCTGCAAGTCTTCCCAATTGGGAGATAAAGATGTCTGTGCATGAATCAACGGCGGGCTCGAGTTCGAGGAGTGACGTCATGCTGTAGGCATTGGCCACTGGCCGCTTCTGGTCGCGGTGGAACTGCTCATCCCTGGTAGAAAAAAGGTTCATCTGGGGCTTTTTGTTCCACGATATGCACTGGATGGGATAGAAGGCGGTCTGGACCGTGTCACAACGATCAGTGGATGCTGCCACTTGCGATGAATCATGAGACCTACCTTGGTGAAACCGCTTTTCAAGCCGTAGATGACAGGGATCGCCTTGGGGTCGCCCACCGAAATGTGCTTTGGGCCAATCCTCACCAGGGGCCCATGCTTTCGATGCAAGCGGATCGCTGTGTTGTGCGCATCGCCCTTCCAGACGTCGTAAAGCCTCCAGAGCCGCGTGTAGGCGGCAATGGTTGGTCCAGGGATCTTGGAAAGGCCGGGCTTGAATCTATTTGCGAGCAGGCGGAGAACCACCACTGCAGGGATGAGATAGAGGACATATGTCCTGAGGAAGGAAGCGATGACGTCCTGTGCCATGATGTTCTGAGGAAGAGAGGACAATGGGGCCTTGAAGAGAAAGCATTGTGGACGCAGAGATAAACTGCCCCGTATATGTATATGTTAGGGCGAGGTACGATATCCGAAGGCGCGTGGTCGGAACCCGCCCCCCCAGCGGATCGATCCTGCGCTGGACGATCATCTTGACTTTGTGTGGGGTTAATCCGGGGTGCGGGGTCTCCGTCCGGAGTACTCCAGACCCCACGTCGGGTGCCGGACCCGAGTCTGCTTCCGATACATCCAGGATCACACAAGAGATGGCTCATTCTATATACCTGATGGATATACATGACACATTCGTATGAACACAAAATGTACATTGTTTCGAAGGGTAGACAGATACCGCGCAAACGACAAGGAATACCAGCACACAGAAAGGCACCAACGTCATAAAAGTCGAATTGAGAGTGGCAAGACCCAGTAGGTCCCGGGAAATGGCCCCGGAAAACTAGTCATCATCAAATATTTGGAAGGTGTTTAGGAGAATCGTCTCAATAACTCGGGTTTGCCAGACTGCGTCTGCAATATTGCCGCCGGAATTCGCACCCATGAGAGTAGGCCTGCCGAATGTCAGCCCCTACCATGCCGACGTGCATACATGACCCACTCATACACTTACCCGAAGCAAATCGCAATGTTGCCAGCATTCATCCGATTGTGTGTGTAGTGCTCTTGGACCTTATTGAGATGCTAGAAGGTTTGTGTCAACGACGGAGCTCTACCGGTACTGTGCTTGAGGTTCGACGGTCTACTACACACCAGGATCAAAGCTCGCAATGTAGCATAATGGGGATCAGGCAAGTTGTTAATTATGGCGTGCAATGAATCCCGTCGTTCGATATCGTCATCCATGCCTGTATTTGTAAGACAATCAAGATACATGATCCGAACAGACAGGAGCTCTAGCGATGCTTACGTGCAGCATTTATAAATTCCGAGTAGTGTCGCGATGTGAATAGAGGGTCAGGCAACTCTCTGAAGAATTGCTTCAACAATCCCGCAACACTGTTGACGTCGTGATAGAAACTTTCTGGGTTCGTAAAATCCACTTGCGATGAATCTGTGGAAAGCATGTGAGAACGGCAAAGCGTTATGTATACCGACAGTAGCCCCTACCATTGTCAAAAAGAGATTTCATATGGTTGATATGATTCGCACTTCCAGAAAGTCGGTAGATGCCCTCTACATCGAGTCCGTAAAGTTCTATGGCCTGAAAGCACTGGTAGACAATCATAGGAACCGCGGTCCCGTCCCTGCGGTAGAGATCCTCGAGTGAGACACCAAACACAGGATTTAACGGTGGCAAACTCTGCTGGTAACTACTCCCAGGCTGTGTGGGCGGGCGGCCCTGTCCCGCCATCAGCAAATGAGCCATATGATGCTGCTGTGGAGGCGGCATTGAAGTAGAATGCTGCTGTGACTGTTGCGGTGAGGAACATGAGTCGGTCTGCTGTTGAAACGACAATGGGGGTATCTGGTTTGTGTTTTGCGTCGATGGCGGCGACGTCTGGGGAGAACCGACAGATGGCTGAGGCAAAGATGAGGGAGAAAGCACGGTTGATTGGCGTTTATTTTGCACACTTTGCTGCAGGGAAGGGGCTGATGCTGGTGCCGTATGCGATGCGAGAGTCTGTCCAAAGTAAGGATTGCACTTGAAAAGGTGTAGAAATCGAATTGTCTAGACTCACCGGATGACGCTCATATCTGATCTCTGCCGAAGACGTCACGCCAGGGTTGCTCGAGTGACTCAGGACATAGTCGTTGAGATCCTTTTGGTTGTCGATCTGCTGGATAACCTCACGAAGGCTCTTTGGACCAACAGCTCCGTTGCTTTGTCCATTCTTCAGTGGACTTACACAGAGACCTTTGCCAAGAAGTAGCTTCTCATTAAATGTCGCTAGCAGTGGTCAACATGGTAGGACTAGTATTCAAAGGTATGTTCCGAACGTACCGAACTTCTGCAGCTGTAAGGTGAGTGCGGAGTCACACTCCGTAATCAACTGGTGTATATTCTGAATGGCCTGAGGCCGAAGTGTAGAAATCAACTCCTGCCTGGCAACTTGAGCGGCCTGCACTTTGGCCGCATAGTCGCTATCCGCATTCTGCACTTTGCGATGAAGATCCTCTTCGTATTGGGCAGCAGACTTGGGACCTTTCAAGCCGAACTTCCCAGATTGCTTGTCCCCCGTTCTGGCACGGTCGTACTGCTCTGCCAGGGAGTCATACTTAGCCTTGGCTTTTTCCGCCAAACTCTCCGCGTCCTGGACCTTCTTCTCCGCACTCAGTCCCGTCTGCTTCCAGTGCTTGCGACCACGTTCTATATTCGCTGCAAGCTCTTGCAGGTCCTCTGACATCTGCTGAAGGGAGACAGCAAACTGCAGCCCATGATCAGCCATTCGCTCATGAATGCGATTAATTTCTTCGTAGCTCTGGCTGTAGGTTCCCTGGCGATTTTCAATACGGTGCGCGGCCTCGTATGCAGAACGAGAGAGCTTCTTAAGGCCTTGGGCATGTTCCTCTTCAAGTGAAGCTCGCTTCTTGAGAAACGTCGCAAAGTCCTGGTCATGCAGTCAGCGAATACAAGTTTGGAGGCAGCAGTGATTGCGACCGAGGCCAGCTACAGACCCGCGCGGAAGCGATGCTCTGCTTCAGTCTTGTCAGGAGCGTCGTGACGCCAATCTATCCAGCCGGTTGTCAGAAGCTTCAAGTCGCCGAGTGATTCTGATCATCGTCATGCCAATTACGCACATCGGATTGCAAGACTTTGTCCAGGCGGTCCTTTTTCTCGTCCACGAGAGCACCAGGGTTGGTGAACTCCACCCCTCCTCCCGGGTTCCTGGCGGACGGCGGACGGGCGCTCAAAGGCGGAACCTCGCCGTCCTGGTGTGAAGGCGCGCCAGACGCCTGGCTGTCGTCGACTGGGGTGTCGACCATGGGGAATTGGGGAATCTGGTGTGTCCTGCAGGAAAAGACTTTTGGACAGAGAGGGCCGGATATGGGGATTGATTAATATTAATACTACCAGGACTGTCCAACGTCCGAGTGTGGCTTTGGCCCACGTAACCACGTTACCCCGTACTCGGGGATCGACGGGCCGACGAGCTAGCCGGCCGCACCGCCACGTCACGTGCGTCCTGAATACGTAAGCCCCACCGATAACTAACTAACGTAATCAACCCCCGAGCTGGCCACCTCACCACCACAACGCAACATGCTCAACAAATTCAATTAATATGTCAGCACCACAAAGCAATCAAGACAGCTCTAAAGAAGGTAGAATTCTTCTAGCTATTAGAGCTTATCAAAATGGTCAATTCCCTAGTATTAGGGCTGCTGCGCGTGCATATGATATGCCTAGATCTACTTTGTGTAACGGCGGACCTAAGACTTCTTAGGTGGAGGCTCGTTGGGTTTATCTTGAGGACAGGAAGTAAGAGAAAGAGATGGATGAATAGGCCGTTACTAGCAATATTGCTATCTAGATTGCTGTTTGAGTTGACCACGGGGTCCTGATCCCCATGGTTAAGGAGTATCTTTATATACATTGTTAATTGAAATAGCCCTTCTGTTGGCAAGAATTGAGTATACAAGTTTGTTAATCGGCATCCTGAGATTCAATCAAGATATAACCACAAATATAATTATTAAGGCTCAATGTGAGGATCCAAAGTGTTAAAGCGCTCACGGAGGTGAGGCTATAACAGAAGGAGCCTTTGAACAAGCTATGGACTGATGTTACAGCACAGCCTACAGATATTCGAGGGCGAAGCAGAAGGGGGAGGCATCACGTGACTGGATCACTACGATGTTACGCACTCCTTCGGTCCCGAGTCGCAACGGTGGCTTGGTCTGAGGTAGGGAGGCTTGGACTTCGTATGTCAGACACAATAAAGTAAACCAACTGATAGGTAACGCGACTAAGGTGAAGTAGAGCGCCTATTAAGTATGTATACCCAATAGTAGGTTAGCCTGTTGACCTGCCAGTATATAACCAAGTACAATGTGTTATTGAGCATAAAGAACTAAAGCTATCTACACAATGTAATGAGCATCCTTATATAGCCTAGTCCTTATATACCATCCTGTATACCACCCCTTCTGGTATACCCCATGGTATATTCTGCCATGTTGTCTGTATACCCTCTCTGTATGTTATCTCCATGGTATACTGTTATACCTTGTATACCAGTCTGTGCACCTGATACACCTGGTATCCTGGATGTTCCAGGTCACATAACTGATTCCTTATCTTCCTTCCTTGCGGGTTATCGTTCGCCATGCAGGGCTGTGTTGGACAGCGCCTAATTTGTTGGTTCATAACAATCAACTAGTCAAGGGCTGTCAGATTGCAATGTATAATGCAGTCATTCTTGCACAGGAAAATAAGGAGCTATAAGCTGCTAATCAACACCAAAAAAGAAAAAGGGATGGATCTAGATTATATATGGCTACTGGGGGCATTCTGACAGCTGCAGAAGGACTGCAACGTGCTCAAGAAGCTGATCAAAGGCAG
>NW_027192530.1:2149044-2152984 GCF_041956765.1 Thermoascus crustaceus | reverse complement strand
AATCGTAACACTACCCCCCCTCTTCTAGCTTTTCGTCTCGAAAAGTACTTAAATCCTGCCATTTTCCCATGTTCACATCATAATCTGTAAGTATTCTCATCATGCCTCCTCACAATCATCATAAAGAGAACGCGCGCCTGGCTGACCGTATTGATCGTGAAGGTCGGATAGCCAATCATCCTTGTGAATACTGTTCCCTGCATTCTTTTACTTGTACTGTCATCATGGATAAATGGGTTTCTTGTTGCTCCTCCTGTGTACGTCGTGGTCGCAAATGCAAAAAGAAGTTTCATAGCGAGAAGGAGTGGAGTGATCTTGAGAAAGCAGAATCAAAACTGCGTGCAGATATTTTGGCAGTTGATGAGGAGCTATCCCATCTTCATGCGAAGCGCGCACGCTTAATGAAGCAAGAAAGGTTTCTAAAAGAGCGTGGGGTGAAAATGTTGAGTCACGATTTGTCCTTGTCTGAGCGGATGGATGAGGAGAATCCTCCTTCTGCCGAAGAATCTGCCGAGATGGAACATCTAGCCAATGAACATGAGACCCGTTATCATGCTAGGGAGCCATCACTGCCTAGTGATTCGCAGCTCCTTGGGGGGCTTTCTCCAGGTTTCATTGCAGAGTTCCTAGCTTCGGGAGGTCCTGAGCAAGAGGCCTCTGGCAGTTCCCAAAGGTCCTAATAGGATGTCCCCTGTGGACGTCCCCTCTTGGGTCGGCCTCTTCTCTTTTGGTGTGACAGGTCTTCTGGTCTTGGGCGATCCGGGTTTTGAAGGTGGAATTCTTTGAGGAGTTTCTTGCACCCACCGCAGTTTTCTATGGGTTGCCAAGAATTCTCAAAGTCATCATAACCTTTCCATTTCAAAAGGTACATGAACTGCCCATTAATTATGCCACTGTCTAACACTTTTTCTACCTCATAGTCTTGATCATCATCTGGATTCTCTGGTAGAATCTCTTCAGTCTTGGTGATCGGTTGGGCGTTCTCTGGCGCTGGTTCCAATAATGATATATGGAAAACTGGGTGTATCCACATAGTATCTGGCAATTTGAGGCAGAAATTGACCTCTCCTTTCTTTTCTTCAATTTCAAATGGGCCAATCTTCTTAAAATCCAATTTGTTATTTGGCCTTTTTGTCTTCACATTTTTCTGAAGGAGATACACTTTATCTCCTGCCTTCAAGTCTGGTCCCTTCTTATGGTGTTGATTGTAGTACTTGGCAGTTCGGTATGCAATAAACTGAATATCTAGATTCAATTGTTGGTGAAGCTCTCTTAGCTGGTCAGCTCGGAGGATTCCTTTCTGTGCCAGAACCTTGTCTGATTTCAGTTCCTGGTAGGCCGACGGTTCAAACCTGTAGTTGGCATAGAATGGTGACTCCTGGGTAGTCTCATTCTTGGCGCTGTTATATGTGAACTGGGCCATAGGTAAAAGTTCCACCCAGTTGTCTTGTTGGTAGTTAATGTAACAGCGCAGGTACTGTTCCAGGGTCTGATTCATCTGTTCTGTTTGTCCATCAGTCTGAGGGTGAGCTGTAGTGGAGAGCTTATGCTTGGAGCCAAGTTGTCAGATCAAGGTTTGCCAGAATCCTGAGGTAAAGAGCTTGTCTCTATCGGATACAAATTCTTCTGGCATTCCATGGTTCCCAAAAATGATCCATAGGAAGGTGTATGCCAATTCTTCCACATTAGATGACTTTTTGTATGGTAGAAAGTAGGCGTACTTGGTGAGCCTATCCACAATGACCAAGATGGAGTCATATATTATCCCTGTCAGGGGCTCCTTGGACGCAGGTAGATCTGTAATGAAGTCCAGTGATATGGATTGCCAGGGTCTCTCTGGTGCATCCAGGTTCTGTAGGAGTCCATATGGTGCATGTCGCGCTGCTTTGCTCCTGATGCAAAGATCGCATTGCGATACTATGCGTCGCACCATCCTTCTTAATCCTGGGAAGTAGAAGTTCCGGGTAATCCTTTCAATGGTTTTCTCTATCCCCTGGTGTCCATGAGCCGGGGCTTCGTGGATGTCTCTGATCAGGTCCTCCCTCAACTTGGTTGGAATGTAGACCAGTCCCTTGAATAGGATGATATCCCCCTCTCCCTTGGTTATGTTGGGATCGTTCTCAACCCCGTCGAGTTCCTTCGCCATTGAATCCTTTTGGTAGGCTTCCTTAATCTTTTCCATCCAGGTGCCGGGTCCTAGTCTTAGAGCGGGTGCAGCTTGCCTGTCCACTGTGAGGGTCCCATCTGTCTCTTGCCGGAAAATCGTGGGTCGTGGAGAAGGCTCTCCCTCTTGGTAATCTGGTCTTCAACTAAGTGCATCTGCTCAGGCATTTTCTGAACCTCTTCGGTAGGTAATCTTAATGTCATAGGGAGCCAATTCTTCCGCCCATCTGACCTGTCTTTGGGTCAACTCCTTGGAGGTGGTGAAGTATGCCAGGTTCTTATGGTCGCAATAGATCACAACCTGGTGCTTTGCTCCCTCTAGGTAGTGCCGCCATTCTTTCACTGCTGCCATGATGGCCAGAAGTTCCTTGTCATGAATGTCGTAATTCAATTCCGGTGGGGTCATCTTTCGCGAGTAGAAGGCAATTGGATGCAGTCATCCCTGCTCATCAGGTTGATTGATGCATGCTCCTATTGCGAAATCTGAGGCATCTGTTTCAATGAAGATAGGTTTCTCTGGGTCAAAAATTCCTAGGACTGGTGCTTCACAAAACTTCTGCTTAAGAAGATCAAATGCCTTCTGCTGCTCTTTTTTCCATTCAAATTTCTGGTCCTTTTGGGTGAGCTTTGTCAAGGGTTCCACAATCTTGGAGTAGTTCCATATGAACTTCTGATAGAAGTTGGTGAATCCAAGAAAAGCTTGTGTCTCCTTGACTGTTGTTGGCTCGGGCCATCCTTATATGGCTGTGACCTTTCCTTCATTCATTTCAACATGTCCCGGGGAGATCATGAAGCCAAGAAACTCTGTTCTCTGGGTATGCCATTCACATTTTTCTGGTGCAACTGAGAGTTTTTTCTCCTTCAGGGCTTCTAACACCTTCCACACATGTTGTCTGTGTTCTTCTAAGGTTTCTGAGTAGATAAGGATGTCATCCAAATAGGCCATGCAAAAGACATCCAGGTATTTCCGCAGGGTATTGTTGACCAGACTCTGGAAGGTCGCGGGCGCATTGGTAAGACCAAACAGCATGACTGTGTATTCAAAATGTCCTAGCTGGGTTCTGAAGGCGGTTTTCCATTCTTCCCCTTCCTTCATGCGCACCAGGTAATACCCTTCTCTAAGGTCCAACTTGGTAAAGAACTTTGCCTTCCGCAATCTATCCTGCAATTCAGAGATGAGTGGTAAGGGGTAGCAGTTCTTGACAGTGATATTATTGAGTTGGCAATAGTCCACACAAAGTTGGAGTTTTCCATTCTTCTTTGGAACAAACAAAATTGGATATCCAGCTGGTGATGTAGAATGCCGGATATATCCTTGTTCCAGGTTCTTCTCAACATACTCTCAGAGCGCCTCATGCGCCTTCTCAGAGAGTGGGTAAATAGGTTTGAACGCCGGTTGCGTTCCAGGCTTCAAGGGTATCTCATGATCCCAAGGCTGATGTTCTGGCAGCTGTCCTCTGCCTCGTTCCTTGAAAACTTCTTCAAAGTCCCAGTATTCCTTTGGGACTGCTTCCATTCCGGTCAAGGGCGGTTGGTCCTCTCTCTGCTCCATGGATCCAATCACCAAATCTGGTGCTAGGGTGAGATACAAGATTCCCACTTGTTCTCCCCTTTTCCACATTCACATCATTGTGTTCTGAGAGATTTCTTTAATCTCCACTGGTGGTTCTTCTTCCTCAGGATGCCCATCAGGCCTTATACCTCTGTTGGATTCTTCCGCCAACTGCACTTTTCCTGTTACCCAGTCTATCTGTGGGTTGTGCATCCTCAACCACAG
>NW_027192530.1:2089489-2146976 GCF_041956765.1 Thermoascus crustaceus | reverse complement strand
ACAAGGGAAAAGATAGATAATAGTCATTACTAGCAATGTTAACTCTAGGATTGCTATTTGAGTTGACCACGGGGTCCTAATCCCCATGGTTAAGGAGCGTCTTTATATACATGATTCTGTAGACCCTTTTGTAGTCCATCTTGTAGTCCATGGGTGGACTACTCTATGGACTGTATAGTCCCTCTGGTAGTCCCCCTGTTGGACTACTTCGTGGACCATGTAGTCCTTTCAGTAGTCCCATATTGGACTATTCTATGGACTACTTGGTCACGTGTCATGAGGGGTAGCATGCCATTTCATGCAAGACCCGTGCCGATCGTAACAGGCAGGAAGTGGTTGAGCAGCCAGATCTACATCTATGAAAGTGGGCACCACCGCGGTGCAGCACATGTAATATACTAGGTCATAGCAGGGTGCAATGTCCTAGCCGCTAAGGAATTGATATCAAGTGTATATAGCTTCAATATTTGCTGCGTTGATAGTCTAATTGCAACTTGAAAACATTGGTGGCCAGCTCGGGGGTTGATTACGTTAGTTACAGGATCCGGCCTTGCTTAGTAATTAAGTTGGTGACCAAAGGATGCTCCAGGGCCTTTCCGCCCATCCAACGCACCGGAACCTCGCCTGAAAGCGCCTCACGATGCCATTATTATCATATTCTCTTGTTTGAAACTCACAGGATTCTGTCCCCAAAGGAGACCAAATAATGGAGCCGGTCCCAAGGCGCACGGTGGCTGCGAATGAGCTTGCCGCGCGCGGAAGCTTAGTTTCGCCTCCAGCTGGCCCCGACAGCAGTGTCCGGGCCAGCACCAGAAATAACCGCCCCGTAGCAGCTTCGGATTTTTCCAGCGGTAGTCCAGGTGGATGCCAAGTGGAGAGGATCCAGCCAATTGCTCGAAAGCGTCGGGGCGGTAGTAGAAGGGCCTGTAATGAGTGTAAACAGCAGAAGGTGAGCCTTGAGCTGGAAGCCCTGATAACCCCCAGACGCTCGCTAAAATGGTAATCCTGAATATCAATAGCTTCGCTGCGATATAGTGCAAGTCCCTTCTTCGGCATGTTCACGCTGCAAGAGGCTTCAGATCGACTGCAAGGTCGAACCTACCTTCAAGAGGATATCAAAACGGAGGTAATGACCCTGTATGATAGATGACACACATCAATCCATGAAATTCCTAACGCTCTTTGCTCCAGACGGAATGCGGAAATGGAGAAGGAGATCGCTGATCTCCGACGGCGACTTGCAAATAGTGGCGATCAGATACCGACTGCTTTTGAAGCTAACGCAAGTGACGGAATGAACCAATCATCGGAAGATGTTTTTTGTGATCCTGACTCTCCTCCGTCGACGAGGGATGGTTCTCTATCTGTCCCAGTAGAGCCGCAATCATATCCTTTGCATACGCCGCTGGTTTTGCAGAGACCAGACGCGTCTATGCTCTTGCAGGAGGATAATGCATGGAGATTGGAGGATATCTCTCTATCCAGAGTGAGAGTCGCACGGCTATTCGAGCAGTAACATATTACAAGATATTCACCAATTTCTATCTACTCGCTAACATGTCTTAGGTTCTTCAAGTATTATCATCCCTTCCTTCCTCTCCTGGATCCCTTGAAAGAGGCGGATGAATATCTCCACCGGTCTGCTCTCCTGGCGTGGACGATTATCTGTGTTGCTAGTCGCCGTGCTCCATCTGAACCTGGTCTCCTCATCTCACTCTCGGCTCCGTTTAGCAGGCTCTTGTGGTCGACCATAACTAGCGTCCCACAGAATTATCATGTTGTTAAGGCCCTTTGCCTACTATGTACATGGCCATTACCAACTACAAGTCAGAGGACGGACCCGACGTTTATGCTCAGTGGGTTGATGATGCAAGTCGCCATGCAACTTGGCTTACATCGCCCGGTTCAAGCAGAAGAGTTTACAACTTTTAGAATGGAAGTGAGGGGTGAGGAGCTGAAAGATAGATTGCAAACGTGGGTGATATGCAATATAGTAGCGCAGAAGTAAGTTTCATGGATTTAATTCCCCCTTTCTTTTTACCCTCCAGTTTCGGGGGGAACTCACGAGCTGGGCTCACCACCTCCTGTAGCGTTGCCACTGGCTACGGACAGCCTCCGGGAACGATCTATGATTGGGCGCTTGAGCCAGCGTCCCTGAAGGATGCAGATTACCGTCTGCCAGAAGAACTGAGGATTCGATTACGCATTGAGAAATTTTGCGACAGAGTTGCAAAAGGACTGTACAGTAGCAAACCAGAACCAGCGGAGTTTGTTAGCTCAGAGAAGTTGGTGATTGTTCGAATTCTGGAGAGTGAGCTCAAGGAAATGGAACTGGAATTTGGTCAAGACATATCACGTATGAAAACTCTCCAGTACTTATGTCGACTTACTGACGCCTTCCCAGAAATAAACATGATACATCTTCGAGCGGCGGATCTCCACTTGCGGTATTTTGTGTTTTTGAGCTCTAATGCGAGAAGTGAGGACCTAATAAACCTTTTTGTTGCAACAACATCGTTCCTTGGGCGGGTTCTGGATCTAGAAACGTTGCCCGGCGATCTACTCAGTCATTCCAGCAATTACATACTCCAGATGATCGTGTCAGCTGCATTTGCCCTTATGAAACTGTTGAAAAGCCCCTTTTCCCGACAGATTGATCTTGAGCATGGCAAGCTTCTCTTCAACGGAGCGATATCAGCCATTAGAAGGATTAGCGTTATGGATCACGATCGTCCAATTCGCTTGGCTGACGTTCTAGCTCAAATGTGGAATGCCAATGGTCCAGAATCTGCAAGTAGTGATGACGCATTACAGCTCAAAGTTCGGTGCAGGATGAGTATGAGCCACGTTTACGACACTGTTTGGCGTTGGCGACAAAGGTTCAAGCCAATAAAAAGTTCGGAAGACGTACAATGTATGCTTTCTCTTTATGCCGATAAATATTCTCTGGACACTGACGCGTGGCAGCTGTATCAGCAAATCCGAACATGCCGCCGACGGGTCCAGCTCCCACGCAGCAAGATAACTCCCTGAGCGACCCAACTTTAATTCCGTCGCCACACTTTGGTCAGAATGAAGGATTCATCAGTGAAGCCAGTTTTTCGGATGTTTTTGATTCCCTGAACTGGGTATTTGACGGTATCCCTGGTTCCTTCTGTGCACCGCCGGGTATATAAAGCATGTTATTTGGTGCCCTGTCATTGTTGTTAAAAAAAGAAAGTATATATCCCATCTAAGTTCATTAGACCTGTATAGAAACTTTCCATAGACCCCGCATGCGATGATAAAAGCCCCTCTCGACGACTCCCACTAAGGCTGCACGACTGCATCTCCGCTAGGAGTAGACTATAAACCCGATATATATATACTTGTCTCTCTCTCTCTCCTTCGTCATGTTTCATTCCAGATCAAATTAACCCAGTGAACTCCTTGGGTTTGCTGGCCAGTTAAAGAAATGTGGGTGTGCGGGCTAATCGAGGATTGTCCACAGCTGCATGCAGGACCCGTGTCTATGCGAAGGTTCCACGAGCTTGAGCACATAATATCCATCGACCGAATTATTCTTATTCGCGTCAAGCGAAGAGACCGAGCTCTCCTTTGCCTGCAAATGCAAGCGCCGCGGCGGCAGAGAGCCGGCTTCTCTGACCCACCTTGCCCCTCCCGGAGTTTACTCATACAGGCTTGATTATTCACGATGAATCAGACTTAAGGTCTCTTCCCAGGCGAACTTTCCTCGGCGCATTCTTCGCTTCTTTCCACTAATTCATCGTTCGAAACACCCAATTGAGACACTCTGTTACACGTCTAGCGACATGTCGTCCCAGGAAGTGAACCTCGTCGCCACTTTCTACCCCAAGCCGGGTAAGACTGATGAGGTGTGTACCGATAGCAATAATGGCTTCTTGACGTGTGGATATTCGGCAGTGAGCGGCTGACTGTGAGAATATAACCAGCTGATCGCCCTGATGAACGACATGGCCAAGAAAGTGCACGCCAACGAGCCTGATACTCTTGTCTACTACGCAGTCCAAGTGGAAGGCAAGGACGAGATCATTTTCGTCGAAAAGTATGCGGACCCCGCCCTGGGCCCCTTCATGCAGGGGCAATGCACGATGCAGCGTTGTGACAATCAATACAGGTACAAAAATCAAGCGGCAGTCACGGCGCACATCCAGACACCTTACTTTCAGGAATTCGCCGAGAAAGTCTCGTCCTTGACGGAGAAGCCCTATGATTTAAAGATGGGCAATCGTATCGCCGGATTCGAGGGGAGGACGAGCAGCTGAAGACCATCGATTTTGTGGACCGCAACTCCTTCGATATGGGAAACGATGTATGGAGATCGAAGGAACCGACGTGACTTGGTTTTCATCTATATTTGTTGTTTAGATCGTGAGAGAGGCAGTCCGCAACCAGTGCTGGAGCGTAGCCATTTCCGAGGATCACAGTGATATCTAGAGTATTTCACCAGAGCAGAATGAATAGTCTCAGAGCCGTCTGGGATGGAGACTGGCGGGCCCGCTCGTCTGCGCTCCACCGGCGATTATTGACGATCCACCAGTACGGAGAAAGGAGGAGACTTCAGCCCAGACGCCTGGGAAACAAACACCTTGACTGACGCCAGCCCCTGATCCCGCCCCCTCCCCCCTTCCAACGTCCCTATCTTCGCCCACCCCCAACTTTCATCAACCGTAACGTCGCAAATATTAATCATAATCATAATCCTCTGCAGCCTTATCGCCTTCGCCATCGTCCTCTCTCCACCTTTGTCCCCGCCTCGCTCTGCGAAACCACCATCCCCAGCCCGGCCTATCCGACCTGCATCGCAACCGAACCCCCATCGCCAGGAACACGTGTGCCCCCGACTTGCATCCACAGTTTTCTGCATGTGAAGCGCTCCATCCAGCTTCTCGGCCTTCTTTGGAAGGTAAGCTATCCCTGGCCCTCGAAGAATCCTCTTACCCTGACCCGCTTGTATCCAGATACCCTTGGGATCCTTTGCAACCTCGAAGTTCGGCAGAATCTGTCCCCCCCCCCTACCCAGTTGTCCTGTTAAACATAATTGGATTCTCAGCCCAGCCGCTGAGAGTTGGAAGAGATGGCTTCCGGCCCGGCTACGCAATCGTTGAAGGTAGAGCATATGGAAAGGACCGAACTAAAAGGACGGGTGATTGCTAACCTATGTCCGTGTGCAGTGTGTAGTCACTGGCGATGGTGCTGTTGGCAAAGTCGGTTCATTCCGCCCTATGCTCACTTCCAAAGGGTCTGAATGGCGATTAACAGCTGCCTAGACATGTCTCCTCATCTCCTACACAACCAATGCGTTCCCTGGAGAGTATATTCCTACTGTGTGAGTCCTCCTACTGTGCGGCAAGGACTATGTGCAGTTTCTTACCGGCATTCAGCTTCGACAACTACTCCGCCAGTGTAATGGTCGATGGTAGACCGATCAGCTTGGGTCTATGGGATACGGCTGGACAGGAAGATTATGACAGGCTCAGACCACTGTCGTACCCGCAAACTGACGTGTTCCTGATCTGTTTCTCCATCGTCAGCCCGCCTTCGTTTGACAACGTCAAGGCCAAGGTATGGAGGTTCCCGGACGCTCGGGGATAGCATGAATGTCACCTTCTCCATTGTGACTGACAAACGGGCAGTGGTACCCTGAAATCGAACATCATGCCCCGAACGTTCCCATTATCCTCGTTGGTACTAAGCTGGATCTGAGAGAAGATAAAGCCACAGCAGAGGCCCTCCGAGCTAAGAAGATGGAACCAGTTTCGTATGAGCAGGCTCTCGCCGTGGCGAAGGAGATAAAGGCCCACAAATACCTCGAATGCTCGGCTCTTACGCAACGCAATCTAAAGAGCGTATTCGATGAAGCCATTCGGTATGTACAAGCGAAGCGGTTCACCCCCCCCCCCCCCCCAGTGCGGACGGATATGCTAATGATATCAAGTGCTGTTCTCAACCCCCGGCCCGTAACAAAACCGAAGAGCAAGAAGTGTGTGATTCTCTAAAGCATTCATTCATTATATACCTAGCTATTGGGCGTTTTGGCACTTGGGTGTTTTGCAACATTTATGTTTTATTCTATTAGCTCATATTGAAAATTTCATAAGAGCTCAAACGGTACTATACTTGCTGAATCTTGCTTCCATGTAACCGCTATCTGTACCCTAACCCGTGCTTGTCCCTCTCCTTTAGGGAAGAAATCCCTTCCAATATAGCTAGGAAAGTTTTTACGACGCTGGGATCCGCTTTTCTTCCATACTGTGTGATGGATTATGTGCGGCAACCAATCCAAGACCCTTTCCTTTCTCTCCGCCCGACCTGCGCTACTTAACAGATGTTCAGGTCAAATTGTCTCATTTCTACTTTATAATTACGAAGCTTCGTTTGACCTGTCTACGCTTTACAATAATAGCGCTCAACGGTCGTCTGTCCTTGTACCATGTTATGTCCACATGTTAAGCTAAATGGACGGAAATTGGAAATATTATCCCCGGGAAACACTTTTTATCCCCCCGAGATTTTTACCAAAATAAATGGGAAGACAGTCCAAACACTTGGTCTTTCCAGGGATCCCGGTGAACATGAAGACATTGTTCCGTAGAATCGATAGGTGTTGCCATCGTCTTGAATCGCACACGGAAGAACGGGCGGTGGAAACGAGTAATTCCTATGGAAATGGGATTGATGCCACTTGGGATGCGGCACAATGGCAAAGAAGATGTATTCTGCTGGGTGAATCGGACTGCTCAGGCGCCAGGCACCCGGCTTCTCCGACTCGGATGTACACCAGCAAAATCTCCGTCACCACGGTGACTGGTTTCGGCTTCCCTCACTTCAGCGGTTCCATTACTTTCGCGTTTCTTTTGTTCTTTCTGCTTTTGCAATTCCTTGGCGGCACGTTGCCGCTGGGCCTCAAGCCTCTTATTCTTTGCCTCGAGTTTGGCTTTGCGTCTTTCGGACTTGCCGCCGCCTCCGGCACTAAACACGCGGATGTCAGCAATATATTATTAAAATTAGAAATAATTGCGCAGAACCGGGTTGTCTCACGTCAACTCGACATTAATCTTCCTGGCTGGCGACTTGCCGTCGTCGAAAGAGGAGTGATGGTATAATTTCAAACAGGTCTTCATGCGATCGTAGTGGTCGAATTCAAGGAATGCGAAGCCGCGACATTTGCTACTACCACCCTTCTCTGTGGCCAGACGGACCGAACTTGGCGGGTTCTTTTCGAAATGTTTCATGACAGACTCGACAGTTGCACTGTATGGAAGGTTCCCTGTAGGGACAGATCGTATTAGCTTCAGAACACGCAGACATCATCGTGGAAAAGCAGTAAACGGATAGATGTTTATGTCACGTTGGATCGACGCACCGATGAAGACAATGAACCTCGTCGACTTGCGTTGCCCAGCGCCCTCCGCAGCTGCGTGGGTGCCTCCGTGGGGAGTGGCTTCTTCTCCGCGATTAACCACGCCTCCATTTTTCTCTTTAATCTCCTCGTCTTTTTCGGACTTGTCTTTCTTGTCTCCCTCAGACTTTGACTCGTCAAGACCAGAATTATCGGTTGCTTTCTCGTCCTTTTCCCCCACCTCCACATCCTCTTTATCTGCCACTTCTATCTCTCCATCCGTCTCTTGAACGGCTTTATCTCTGGCTGCAGCTCTCTCGGCCAGCCTCTGTTCCCTGCGCTCCTTTTTCATTTGTGCTCTCTTGGCCTTTTCCTCTTCTTTCTCTCTTTCCCGCTGCTCTTTTTTCTCTAGCCTCTCTTTCTTTTCCTGCGCCTTCTTCTTTTGCTCCTCTTTTTTCAAGGCCTCCACATCGAGGCCTTGCATTCGGGCATTCTCATACTTCAAAGCCTCAAGGGCCTCGGGCTCCCTGCGCTTCTGCTCTCGCTTCGACTTTTCTCGCTTGTACTTGTCTCCCCGCTTCTGTTTCTTCCCATTAGGCTCAACGATTTCCTCGGAGGGGCCGTGAGAACGCTTGCGCTTCTTGTCGCCCATTTTTGCTCAGGTCGCACAGCCAGCGAAACTAGGCGGGAACCTTTTGACTCGCGAGCTCGGATTCGAAGAAATTATTCTGAGAAGAAACGCAGAAACTGGTGATGGCTCGGCTTCTCCGAAAGCAGTTGCAAAGACCTCAAGAAATTCCATTAACCGTTTCAACAACAATGTTAAGTGTTGACGGACTCTAGGCGGAAAACTGAAGTTCGGCGGCGGAACAATTTCGATTGCGGAGAAAAAGGATTCTGCCAAGCGAAATGGAGGCGGTGAGATAATCAGATCTACTATGTGGTAGCGGAAACCGTTTTCTAGTACCTCCTGTAACAATAATAATACGCAGCAAATAGGTACTTATTATACTACAAACCAGGTGGGTCTGCGAAAATCTATAAAAGGGTGGGCCTCTGTACACTCCACTACTTTCTACAGTACTTAGCACACATAGTGTTTGCTGAGAGCTACATCTTGAGCTCGACAGTTGCTATCCTACCTATCCTCTGATTCCCCCATTTTCCTACCATTTAACCTGTCATTTGTAGAGTGCGTCTAAGTCTGAATTTTTAAGTATGCCTATGCGGGCGCATTCCGACAGCTGTGGCGGCTTTTGGGGCCTCACTGTTTCCTGTCATTCAAGGTAGAATTAATCTGGAACCCAGATAAGTCTCCATGTATATATATAGCAGGCGTGAGATGCACTAATGCTGGAGACGTGAGTTGCTCGGCTTCTCTTTAATTTTCTTTATTTATTTTTTTAAATCCATCTAAACACAGGGAGTGTTCAAAGGCTTGAGTGATTGAATCATATATGCATACATAGTACATCTGCAGTAGAACGATAGATTGCCAAGGCGATACAGATACGTTTACTAACCAAATCTGCTGACCTACCTAAGGCCTCCATACTACTTATATTCCACCCGAGTCATCATAACGAGTGGTCAAAAGGCTCGTTTGTTGGAGTATAAACTCGGGATCCTGCAAGAACAAATCGGCAGCGTTGCATTTTATCCAGCTTCGTTGCTATGCACGGATAACCTACTCAGTACGTAGATAGATATTTAATAATGTTACGGCCAGCCCTTTCCGGTTCTGCCTTCATCCACGCTTGGTATTTGATTAAGTGCCTCCATCCCTTGATACATACCTACCTAAGTAATCGGTGCAGCAGGCTTCCGATTTTGGAAGCTGGCTCAGCAGCAGTAACAAGAGCGTCTTGTCTCATCACGGACACTGGAAGAAATTATTTGCGCTGCTAATATGGCATTCCTTAACTCAAGGCCTTTCTTTCCGTCTGTACACCAATGCCCTTTCTTTTGGACCAGCGTGAAAGCATGGAAATGCAACAGATATGCTGAGCAAATGAGAAAGAGAGGAGGGGAGAGAGCAGGTGAGAGATTGAGCCTTCAAAATTCGAAACTTAATATCTGTGTCGCTTCAAGCGTGCGTGCCGTTTTATGTGCCTAATGAATAAATATAATGTACAATAATATAAAAAAGTTTTAAAAATTCCTCTCCAGGTTCATCTTCAGCCAGTCTTCAAGATGGTGAGGTTGAGAACCAAAGAAAGCGAGAAAAGCAATTACCTGCCCGGAACAACCAAGCGAGAGGCGTGACAGCCGTCAGTTCCCCCAAACAGGACAACCAGTTGGCTTTCTCATATGCCTGCATGGCTAAGTCGTGACTGAGATCCAGAACGAGTATATTTGTCCCTACTTTTGCCACTCTGCCTCAAAACACCAGAATCTTGACTCCATTTTTCCCCACCCCATAGCGCTCGCGGAGTTCAGGTCGGGTGAGTAGTTGCAGGAGAGGAAAATGCGTCTCTTTCATGTCAAATATGCCGCGTTTCTTCTGATCGATATATGAGCCGTCAATTACGATGCGCTCCAGTGCCTCCAATTTGAGGGCCCCTTAACCCGAACGGTCAGTAGAAGAGCAAATAAAAAGATAAGCGCTGGAGATACCTGATTCAATTAGGTCGATTAAGCGGACCGGTGTTCCAACGCCAATCCCAATCCTGCAGAGCTGTTAACTACACGAGGCCACTAGGGAATTTTCAATCCATACCTCGCTCTCTGAAGAAATTGTTTCGCCTCTTCAAGCTTGATATGTTTCGCAAATAGCTTCCCGACGGTAGTCCCTTTTGTTTGAAATAATCGCAACGATCTAACAGGGCGCCTTTTTTTAGCTCAGCAGAAGGAATGTAATGGTTCCAGCTTACCTCACAAGGTCGGCAGCTCTGAGAGCAGCGGAAGCTACCACGAGAGTATGCGGTGTACCGTTCCGTTCTGAAGACTCAGACAGACCAGAGCCATTATTTGGGCTATAGGTCTTCAGGAAATTTGGCAGCTGGTTCAGAGTCCTCGACTGTTCGAAAGAAGATGTGTCAAGAAATGCATGTTCTGATAACAGTCAACGTTAATACAGTTCTACCGGGCTTCCTGTTTGACTACGGAGACGGCAGTCTTCGGAGGTGGATATTGCTATCTCACCTGGTACATATAGGTCGTTTAACTCCATAGCAGTCAGCTCCTTATTATGCCTCTTGGCCTTCTGGCCAAAGTAATCAGCTAGCAGTCGACCGTCCATCTTTCGGATCGACTCATCGATGCCGCTTCCACGATCATCATTTCCTACATCCTCTGCTGCCGGTTTGTTCTTGCTGCGTTTCCTTTTCTTCTTGCTGGGTCCGCCTGAGGCATGGGCTGGAGCTGCTTCTTTGATCTGCTGGGAGGATTCCTCGGCTTGTCTCTTTCGCTTTTTGCTCACCTTGGCAGGCAGAGAAGATGCTGATGTTCCTTCAGACATTTTCTATCAGTCTCGAGAAGGAAAGGGGCAATCTGTCGGGGTTCAACCCAATCGTAATATGGACAGTAGGCTCTCGATCGTCGCAAGATTGGCTCAGGAAATTTTAAGTCCGACGCTTTGATTAGTCATCGCGTCTTTATCGATAAGTGTAGCCGCAACGCGACACGCTTGGAACCAGACTTACTGCCAAAATAAAGGTCGCGGACTGGCGAAAAACGAAAATTAATTGTTCTTGTTCAAGAGGTCTCTTGTATGAGCTATAGCGTATTCCTTAATATCTCTTCCTCTTGTCCCTTTCTTTGCCTTTGCACGAGACTGCTCTTCAATTGCCATGTCGACCCCCAAAGCCCGCGGCATGGCAACGCCGCGAAGCCCGGGAATCCCCAACGGAGATACATCGCTCAATGCGGTCAGTCATTCTGCCTCTGTGCTCGATACGTATAGATAAAATAACCAAGTCCCTTTGCAGACACAAGACCCTGCAAACATTGTCAAAGGCCCTGTAACACCCGGTCGATTCAGCGTCGCAGCATCACCTTCTACCAACCGTTCAACTACTCGACTCACACCGCGCGGTATAGGAGTTGGAGTGCCTTCGACGCCTTACGGTCTCCGAGCTATGCAACGGCGCGCTGCTAATACTCCTGGACGGGACCGGCGAAAGAGCGGACGGATGCAAAGAGAAACTCCGTTCGACATACTCAAGAATCTTGGGAGAGGTAGGTGGTCATAGACGAAGAGATAATCGTGGATATGAGCTTATTGAGAATTAATTATAAACAGCGCTGGCTCCTACGTCTCAGCCGATACGCTCTTCACCGGAAGAAGATGGACTACGGAAAGAGAACGAATTCGATGATCTTGATGATGAGCCTGATATCGAGCGACCGAGATTATCTCTTCCGATAGACGACGGATTTGATGAAAGGGAAGAAGAAGAGGAAGAAGATGATGATAGAAGTCCCGAAATCCAGCCTCCAAGACTTTCCTTACCATTTGAAGAAGATACCACGCAAAGATCTGTCGAATATCCCAGGAGGGCATTGAGCGAACAGCGTATAGCAAGATCCTCGAGGATGAGCTTCGGAGATGTGAGACTAAGTGAGAACTTTGCCGATCTGAGCAGGTTTGATGGTACTTACCAAGACGACGATTATGCTACACTGCAACGGGACGAGGACGATGGGGCTGAAAGTACTACTATTACTCAGAATGTCTCCAGTACAGGGTGAGTCACAACATTTTCACTTCGGCAAATAGCATTTGCTGATAATCCCCAAGAAGAGAAACAGAGGATCTTCGATCGTTTAAGCTTGATTTCAATTTCCCAATACCCAATGCGATGAGTGCTGTTCTGGACACAGAACCAGAAAATAATGACGAGGAATTCGCACTTAGTGTCATGGATGTGCAGCCCAATGTAGATTTCCCGTCATCTGACGATGGTGTTACGGGCACTTTTGGGTTGGACATCCGTACCCCTGATCAGGTGTCAGATGCTGGGACAACGGGAATAGTGGGAGAATCGCAAGGTGAACCTGCCCTAAGGGGCCCAAAGCTGCAGAAGCTTTCAAGACACAAAATCCCTATTCCAAATCTACCATCTGGGGTGGTGAAAAGGCTATCCACCAGATTTGCACGGGTAGGTGCTGGAGCCAAAATCAAGATCAGCAAGGAAACATTGGCTGCAGTTGAGCAAGCAACAGAGTGGTTTTTTGAACAAGCCAGTGAGGACCTTGCAACATATTCTAGACATGCGGGGCGAAAAACAATCGATGAGAGCGATGTCCTAACTTTGATGAAAAGGTGAGGATAACCATCAATGGCGTTTCCTAAGTAATCACTAAGAGGTAGAACAGACAACGTCGTGTGAATAGCTCGACAACCGTATTCTCCCTTGCACAGAAGCATCTTCCGAAAGAGCTCTTGCAGGATATGCGGCCAGCAATGCCTCCATGAATATCATACAGAAGTTACATGTTATCAATGTCATCAGTGGATGAAGCTGGTATGCAGGCCTACCAGCAAGTCACCAATGTCTGTTTTGTCGCACTCTACGCACTGCCTCATTCGGCCGCTTCCTGACTATCATCCACAACATTATTGTTGTGGCGAGTGATAGGCCATACCTGGTGAACATGAGCAATTGTCTTATCTAGTGATCACTTTCTGTCGCCACGGACCGGATTCCGGGTCATCGCCTTGTAATACTTACCATGTGAAGATGTATTGAGTGTGGTTGTTTCTTAAATTGACTGCTGCTGCACGGCCGATTGGTATGCCTTTGGCCTCTCTATCATATGCTTCCACTAGATCCGGCACTAGAAACCTGGATTAGCTTGACCACCTGTATAATTGGGAATACCCTACCCATTGTCTCTTCAATCCAAACAGGCTGACTGCCAGTCAACTCGGCCATCTGATATACGTCCGGGAAGTAGAACTTTCCTTCCTCAGGCCTATTCTCTGGAGTGAAGAAGTTCTTCTTCCAGGGTTCCCGTAACAAGCCCTCAATAGTAACCTCGCCCCTGGGGACGCCCAACGGCCTGTCAGCCTGATTCTGCAACCTCTTCGGGATCCAGCCCCTGTTAACCAGTACGGTGCTCTCTCCCTTGCCCCTCTCAAGCGGTGTGACGACCAGAAAACCATCCTGGCCATCGTGCATGCGCGGGCCAATTAACATTTCCTGATCGTGTCGCAGATGGCCCTTCGCGTAGACACGACGGTAGTCGAACTCAGAGATCGCGTCTGGGTCGACTTGCGGAGGAAGCGGCAGCGGAGGCTTGACGAGGC
Organism: Thermoascus crustaceus; assembly: GCF_041956765.1. Lineage (NCBI taxonomy): Eukaryota > Fungi > Ascomycota > Eurotiomycetes > Eurotiales > Thermoascaceae > Thermoascus > Thermoascus crustaceus. The sequence continues at coordinate 2,133,360 of NW_027192530.1, read as the reverse complement.
GGTCCTCAAACTTGGCGATCAACTTCGTCTTCCAATCCAGGCGCTGCACTTGCCACGTACCCAAGGCGAACGCCGTAATGGGGATCAAAGCTACACGGGTCTGTTAGTAACGGCTCACATCCATACCGATTCTCCGCACGGTCAGGTGGTGATAAATGTGACAATACCGAGGATGATCAGGCCGGGTCCATGTTTCTGCCCTGTGCGAACGATCTGTGCAGGATGGTCCACGACTGAGATCCACCTGGGATCGTCTGCCATTTGGTGATTGCTGGAGAAGCGTATTTGCTGCTGTCGGCGGCATCGTGTGCATATCGAACCGGGGTGTGTGGAGGACGGTGAACTGCGCAGGATCCGCGACGACGTCCGCCAGAAGGCGGACGCCGTTCTATGGAGAAGCGAAAGGGGAGGAGCCATGAGCAATAGACCGGTAGCGACTGGGAGAGCAATGGAGCGGCGCCTGATGATCCCCGATCGAAGGAGATGCGGCTCATGCGGACAGGATGCACGCCAAGAACGAGCAGACATCGGACCGGCCGTGTCCCAGAGTCCAGACTCCAGACAACTCTCGCCATGGTGTTCTACGAGGGCCCCCTCCAGACCGGCGTCGCGCTCGCCGTCAAGGAGGCCAAGCCAGTAATCTGTTTCGTCCGTGGTTCGTGTTAGCTCGTGTCGCATCCCCGTACAGATCAAGTCGCTGACGGATTGGACTGCCGTACAGATGAAGCGCCGGAGAGCTTGCAGTGGGAGAAAGAATACTTTGCTGACGGCGAGGTAGCATCCCTCTCATCGTCAAGTTCCCTTCCCCGAGAGCCCTGTTAGCCAACGGTCCAGCAGATTGCACAGTTACTGAAGGACAATGCTGTCGCATTGCGGCTTGCAGCAGGATCCCAGGAACTTGGTTTCCTGACTTCTTTTTGCCCGATAACCAAGCTTCCCACCGTGGTGGTTATTAGGTGTGTAGAAGGACCCGACACGTGCTTAAATATGCTGAACTGATGGCGCGGGCAGGAATGGGATGCTACATGAATACATTGCAGCGGGGACTTCGAAGGGTGACTTCCGCAGCCGGCTCAGGGCTGTGCTTGGGGATTACATCTCAACCCCTATCGCCTCTGAGTCTCAGCGAGCAAGGAATCCCGCGAATGTCACCAGTGCATTTGCCGGTACGGGACCTGCCCCATCAATGTCTGCCGACCTTCGCCCTGAATCCGAAGTCGCTAGGGAGCGAGCGGGAGCAGCGCGGCAGAGAGCCAAGAGCACCGAGGCTGGAAAAAAGCACGTAGACGCGAACCCGATTTATGACCAGTTGAAACTTGATTGGCAGGGGGTGGAGGAGCAGCAAAACGGGCTAGACCTACGAAGGGAGGAACAAGACCGAATCCTGGAGCAGGTCAAGCAAGACGCTGATGATCGGAACCGCAAAGAACAGCGTAATGCGTCTGCTGCGGGCATCGACGAGTCCTCTGTCACTCAGAAAGCTCCTGGATCTCGGCATGTGGTTACAGAAGAATACCGTCTCCAGGTCCGGCTCTTCGATGGGAGTTCTGTCCGTTCGAGCTTCTCTCCCCTCGACACTATCCACGATGGCGTTCGTCCTTGGCTTGATAGACAGTGCGCAGATGGAACGCGCCCGTACACCCTTAAACACATCTTAACTCCGCTCCTGAACCGTCCTATCATGATCTCTGAGGAGAAGAAAACATTGGCGGATCTCGGCCTAGGTCCTAACGCTAATCTCGTCATGGTCCCTGTGCAGTCGTATTTCCAGGCGTATGCGGCTGCCGGACCTAGCTTCGCGCTCCGAGGATTATATGCTGGTTACAACATCCTTTCCCGGGCCATCGGCACAGTGGCAGGGATGGTCAGCTCCTTTCTAGGCTATTCTCCTAATGGCGTAGCAGTTCCTATCAGGACTGCAACCTTGAGCTCAGCATCCTTTGCCCAGCGCTCCGACAATGGTCTTAATAGCCAGCGGTCCGTTAGTAGAGGCGCCAATATCACGACGCTCAAAGATCGGCCGGACGAGCAGAATAATGATCAATTCTACAATGGAAATCAGGTACGCCACGGATATTCAATATGATATTTCTGGATCCAGATTCTCTAATGCCCCCCCATGCAGCTGAACTTCGAGCCTTGGAGAGGCAACGATGGTAAGAATGATTGACGAGTCACCTTCGTGGTGCGGTTCCTGTTTTCCGCAAACCATAACTATGTGCAACGGATAAGCAACGGTGACACGTTCCCATTTTTCAATCTGATTGTGCGGGGATAAAGAGAGAAGAGAAAGATGATAATGTCTATTTTATCTGTTTTCATATTTATGTGTCGGGGCATCCAGGTGTGTGATCCGGAGGACCCACATGCAGAAATAGACAAACAATTAAGCACATTTCACGTAATGCAGAATGGTGATCCTTGCTATACATACTACAGATACCCATGCACCTTCATGTAAATCTCGCCCCTCGACTTTCAAGTATCTTATCTTGGGATCCCCGTTGGAAGGGGATCACAAAACACTCGGGGCCGGTCTAATAAGGCTTAGCCGCTGCCTGGCAAGCTTTCTAGAATCCTCGTCAGCCATGCAGTCCAGTAGCAATCAAGTCGGTCGCAAGTCAAAATGACTAGGCCTAACGTACTAACTGATCCAAGTACCAGCCGCAGATACTCAGATTTCCCTGGTTGTCGTCCATACACTTGCGGAAGTTACGGACGTCGGCCTCGCAGGCGGGCGTCTCCCATGTGCTGCTGTTCATGCTGCTCTGGTACAAGCCGTTATCCATAGGCTGGGCTTGGGTCGCGGGAGCCTGCTGGGGCTCTGCAGGGGTACTACTGGAGCCACCGGTGAAGAGCCCACCGATGGCGTGGCCGATGGAGGAACCGACTGCGACACCGCTGGAGGCTGTTAGCCCCCGATACCAGAACAACACGCGGGGAAGAGCCTACTTACGCAGCAGTCGAAGCCATCTGGCTGAAGAGTCCAGGACCCTGGCTCTGCTGGACCTGTGGAGGAGCGGGCTGGGCCGGAGCAGGGGCGTGAGCGACGGTCGAGGCAGGGCGGTGCTGCTGTGCCTGAGGAGCAACCGGACTGGCGGGAGCGGCAGTCGGCCTGGCGGGAGCGCTGCGCGCTGGAGTGGCGGCACCACGGCGTTGACGAGGCATGGTGGGATGGCACAGAGGTAGCGCAGATGAAAAAGAGAGGTTGTACGAGGAGATAGCTACTTGGAGGGGAGAAGATCAAGAAGTAGAAGCGCGGCGGAGACTTGAAGAAGCTCGGGCGTCGGAGCCAAGCCTCCGATCCGAGTGCGCCGGTGATTCGTCGGCCGTTCGAGACCGTATGTACTCCGAACACTACTACTACTGCATCTGCTACTGCATGGAATGCATGGCCAGATCTGCATGTCACGGTTCTATCTCCCTAAACGCCATGGATATCAAATAAAATAAGCGTACATCAGTCCTTTGTCGCTTTCGTCGCAGCATTCCGTCGTTTCTTCTCGACCTTCATTGCTTTTCTGACCTCGTACTTTTTCCGTCGTCTCTCCTTCTGCGCCTCCCGCCGCTCATCCTTGCTGAGTCTCCGCCTTTCCTTCGAGGCGCCCGCCCGTTCCTTGGTGGTCTTTTTCTCGGACTTCGGTGGAGAGGCCGGCTGCGCGGGTTGCGCAGCGTTCGACTCATCCTCATCGTCAGATTCGCTGCTATCAGAATCGGAATCGGAGCCTGAATCAGAGCCCGAGCCGCTCAACGAGCTTTCTTGTGCAGGAGCGTTGTCAGAAGTTGCTGTGATCGTCTTCTTGGCCAACATTGCTGCCTTCAGTTGTGCGACCGCCTTCTCTTTGGCCTCCCGTTCAGCGCGCTCTAGGTCGTACTTGGAGTTTCCCGACTAGCCCAAGATAAGGGAGGATATTAGATGCTTGGACAGGACTCCTCATGCAGGGAAGAAACACCTACAAGACCATGCTTGATGAAACGACCGGCAGCCTGCTTGTCCAGACTCATGGTCCGTTTCTCAGGCTCGGTTTCTAATGCTTTGATCTTCTCGAAATACTGCTTTACTCTAGTCAGTTCCTTGAACACGGGGTGCTCCTTGGCATCGACGCCATGGAGACGTAGGTAAGCTGATGCAACCTTAGCTAGAGTGTAATGTAGAAGAGGACCCTAGGATTGCGTACAGAAGAGAAGCGACTCCAGTGTGTAGGTGATCAGCACATGGAGCTTTGCCTTGTCCAAGACAGGCAACTTCTTCGTCGTAGCAGACAGAGGTTGCTGGAGGAGAGGTTGCAGAACCTCCTCGAGGTCATCGACATGGTCTTCCAGCTGCTCGAGTAGCGGAATCAGATCGGCAGCTTCCATGCTGTGCGGGGTGTAGAGACGGGGAGAGTTGAGATGTTCAGCAACGCGCGCACCTACAGCACTTTTTTCGAAGTTCGCCGCAGTCTCGGCGGCTGCGCCGTGTAATTTACGCCTGTATGGAGTACGGTACCGAGAAACGGGACTATTTCCAGAAGCCGAGCTTCATCCCCCACGACCTGCCCACAGAATACTAGACAAGCGTCGGCCTCTTTTCCAGCTTACTGCGGGACACCATTTGCCTCGAGTCCTCTTGGAGAAACTTATTGCTGTCCCGGAACGCGAGCCTGACTACGCTCTGCAACCACCGTCAGCTTTGCATTACCCGACGAAACTCTTGGACTGACCTCCTCACTCTCATCCAAGGTGTCTTACAAACCGTCGCACCGTCCGCTATTGCGGATTGGACTGCTCATCTTACCAGGTTCTCGAAGATGTCCTGTTGGTAGCTCTTATTTCTGCCGCTCTGCCGCAAATCGATACCTGTCAAGCGGGCCGAGCCGCAAGTCATGGGTGCAAGATGTGGAGGAAATATCGAAAGAGACGGAGACACGGCGTCTATCCGGACGGATTCACATTCTTGGCCTTGGAAACGTAGGCACGTTCGTTGCACATTCGTTGGCGACACGGCAGTCTCCGCCCCCGATAACCCTCCTGCTGCATACTCCGGATCTTTACAGGGACTGGCTGGCCAGGAAAAAGTGCCTGTCCATCAACTCAAACGGCCTGGATGATATCAAAACCGGTTTTGACATTAACGTTCTCAACGGCCGGACGTGGCACTCATTACCTTACTGGAAAGAAGACGGCACGCCGCAGAGAGACATTGAACATGGCGGTGAGAGAGTTTCGATGGCAGACATTGAAGAAGACATAGCCCATTCGGAGGAGGACGATGAAAGGATCGAGTGTCTGATCGTCGCAGTTAAGGCCCCTCAGACTGTTAAAGCTTTGAAGTCGGTTAGCCATCGTCTAACACCCGAATCGACCGTGCTTCTTCTCCAGAACGGGATGGGGGCTATAGAGGAGGTCAACGAGAAGGTCTTCCCGGATCCATATCAACGCCCTAACTACATGATGGGCATCATATCACATGGTCTGTTGCGAAAGGAGCCATTCAGGGTCTCTCATACCGGCGTCGGAACCACCATACTGAGTCCAGTGCCATCCCGGACGACACTGACTCGAGTAGACAAGGACGCTGACTGGTCCGCATCGACGAAGTACTTGCTTCGGACTCTAATACTAACCCCGCCGCTCGTTGCTGTTGCGGAGACACCCGCGTCACTCCTCCAGTACCAGCTCGAGAAGCTGGCTATGAACTGCGTGATCAACCCTTTGACCGTCCTCCTGGACTGCGAGAATGGTGAGCTCCTCTACAATTACAACATCACGCGTGCTATGCGATTACTTCTTATCGAGATCTCTACTGTTATTTGCGCTCTCCCTGAACTTCAGGGCGTCCCAGGCGTCAACGCCCGCTTTGCTCCGGATCGCTTGCGACACATGGTAGTTCAGCTAGCAAACAGAACCGCCAAGAACACGAGCTCCATGCTCCAGGATGTACGAAAAGGGAAAGAAACGGAGATTGAGTATCTGAATGGCTATATTATACGAAGAGGAGAGGAGCTGGGAATCAAATGCGCACTAAACTATTTGATCAAGCAGCTTGTGATCGGGAAAGGCGATTTGTTACAGCAAAGACAATTGAGCGCAATACCATTTGATCTGTCGGGCCTGGAGAATGAGGATTGATATTGACAAAACGAGATTCACGTGTATTTTGCTATTACCTATCTACCAATGACTAAGATCTTTGTACCCTTCCGTTGCGAAGACTACGAGAAGAAAATGTTTTACTGTAGTAAATAAACCATCCTACGAAACTGTAGTTCTCAAAGCATTTTCACAGAGCCCCTTAATCTGCCTCCATCTGCCCAGCAGCATTTTCACTCTCTTCTCTGCCTTGCACTCTCTCTGTTGAATCGTTTCAAGTGTTGCTATCGCCCCTTCTGCCTCTTTGATGTAATTCCTTATCCATCTTGCGATGACTGCATTCGTCTTCTTCGCGTTCACACCCCGCGTTGAGCGGCCCAGAACATAATCCCTCCAATGCTTAAGGCTCATATATGTCATGCATGCGGCAATCTCCGTGCGGAAACAGGCACCAGCGGAGGAGAGTTGGTAGTTACTAAGGATAGTTTGGTTTTAGCCCATGTTGGTACAAGGCGAAAACGAGGGCGAGGGCCCAAAACAGAGCAAAACAAAACAAGAGAGAGAGAGAGGGAATGCGTGTGTAGAGAGTAGAATGAGTAGAATGAGATTTGAGCCATTCTGCGTTGAGTGTGCCAAATTCAGGTCTTTTTCTATCACAATTTGCAAGTGTTGATGATTGCTGCACCCATTAATCGCAGGGGATAGACATACCCGTAGTACTGCTGCAAGCTCAACTCCTCTTTATGGAACGCACTGAGGTCGCGGAAAATGATATCGTCCAGATATACAGCGTCAGATTCGTTCTCCTCTAGGTAAAAGCCATCTATTCAACGTGAGCACAAGGTGACAGTAGAGCATTATTCCAACCTTACATTCGGTCAAGAGGAAATCATTCGAATGAGGCCCATAACTCATGTATATCTCTTCCCCTTTTCCTGCGTTGTTCTGATGAGACAACATCCCATAGGGTAAATAGGGTCTGACAAGGATAGTCGGAAATACCGTAAGGTTTGATAGACCTGAACGTATATCTCTTCCCGTCAAAACTCACATCGCACTTCTTAAAATGGTGTCAGAAAAAAAGGAGAATAAAAAGAAATGATACTCCTGAATAAAGATCACTCACTGCGTCATCTGCATGATTGAAGTAATCAGCAAAGGGCACTAATGCCATGGCGTCGTTCCGGTCTTCAGGCGGGTCCTCATCAGGCTGGAGATAGAAAAAGCTCCTTGTGTTCACAATGAGCCAGTAATACGAGAATATCTCCCAATCGGTATCCGGGAAGACAGCTCTGACGCTATTCCAGGCCTCCTGCAGCCTCTTCTTCTGTTGCGCAAGGAGATTCTGATGCTTGGTGTCACACTCGTGTCCGTCGGATCTTTTCCGTATGGAACTCCACACACCAGAGATTGAGGGTGGTGATAAAATCTGGAGAGACGGTTGGTCCTGCGATCGAGGCCGTTCTGGCCACAAAATAGGCATGCTGTCTTCGAAGTCCTGACGACTAGGCCACACTCTCCGCCAAAGTTCGTATTTTTCCAATGTTTTCTGGTCACCATGCGTGAGAAATGCAGCAATTAGTCCATGGACAGAAATACCATCGGTGAATTTGTTGACAAAAGACGAAGGGATACAATCGACCGTCAGCATCGCTTTCAAAGGCACTGCCACGATGGTCTCGCCCTCCTTTTATCAATGTCGAATCAGCATACCATACTCCTGAGCTCTCCTTCACATCGGCAACTTTCATACTTCAATATTTCGCGTGGCCACCATACCCAAGCCTCGTCCCGGAAACCGTGCTGGCGCGACTCCATTGATCTCGACCCCCTGGGAGATGGCCCATTCCATGAATGAAGCATGCGCCTCTCCTGGGCCATCGACTGTCGCCATTCTGTGTGGTTGTTCTGTCCTCCCACTCGGCAAATAGACACGTGAAAGGATTCTCAGGTCTCATCCGGGCGGGAAGCCGGTCTTCGGGATCCGTAAATAAGCAGGTCTTTACCTATTCCTCATGCTAGATTCCATTTACGTTGCTGCGTGCTTTTACCGTGGCATGACGACTGCTCGATGCCGCGCCTTCTTCTGGATGATCTAGTAAGCATCATGACGGAGTCGCGACGCGCTTCGCAGTTAAGCCCTGAACCCTAAGCCCTAAGCTGCTGCCGACGCTCATCCGGCAACTGGTACGAACCAAGAGCGCAAATGCCGCTCCGTCTCGACGTTCCTCCGGACTCCGGCACGGAACGGCGGAGCTTCCCTCGACACCACCTAGGTACACTTGACTTGCAAGCTCCCAAGGTCATGTACAACGTTGGCCCCCGTGCGGAGACGTGATGCCACTCCTTGCAAGGCATGGAGCGCTCCGCGTTCCAGCATTGACTTTCTCGATGCCTGTAATTTCAAGCTCACGGCTTGCACTGCGGGCCTTCTCCGTCATCAACCGTCCGCAGCCAAACTACCCGGGCCATGTCCCGCTCACCTTTGTTGAGCGCGGTGCCCTGGCGGTAGGCTCCGCAGTGGGATCACTGCTGAATCCAAGACGCGGAGGTACCACATAACCTCGTCTATCTTACATTGACCCCAAGAGCATAGCAAACTGATCCAGTAGCCTCTCAGACCTCATTGCGGCCCTGGGTGAAGCAACCGCGACGCCCTACTTCATCTATCGCCTCCGCGATGCCATGCTATCCTCACCCACTGGCCGCCGAATACTCCGCGATCGCCCCCGCATCACCTCTGAAACGCTCTCCCTACCCTACCTCCGCTCCCTACCTGTCAACTCCGTCGGCCGCGCCTACGCCGCCTGGCTGGACCGGGAGGGCGTCTCTCCGGATACCCGCAGCAGCGTGCAGTACATAGACGATGAGGAGTGTGCATACGTAATGCAGCGGTATCGCGAGTGCCATGACTTCTACCACGCAGTGACAGGCCTGCCAACTGTAGTGGAGGGTGAGCTGGCACTCAAGGCATTCGAATTTCTCAACACACTTATCCCGATGACTGGGCTAAGCCTGTTCGCCGTAGTGCGGCTGAAGCCGACGGAACGGGAACGGTTCTTTTCGTTGCACATGCCGTGGGCGGTGCGCAATGGCTTGGCGAGCGAGGAGCTCATCAATGTCTATTGGGAGGAAGTCCTGGAGCGGGACGTGGATGAGTTGCGGGCAGAGCTTGGAATCGAGAGACCGCCGGATTTGAGAGAGTTACGGAGAACGATGAGGCTGCAGCGGAAGAGGGAGAAGGAGCGTCAGGCGCAGGAAATGCTATAAGTTACGGATCCAGTACTTGATCAAAAGGTCTGTCGTTTTGTGAACCCAACATTATTCAATATACGCCAAAGCGAGGACATAGATAAGGCGAGCTTTCGGCAAATTCTTTTATATCCAAAGGGACCGTCTTGAATTGAGATAATCCCTGAACGTGGGTTCAATTTTAGCAGCACCAATCATTTCTGGAGGAGAGAGAGAAAAAGAATGATCAGAGCTTCCGAAGCTAGGACTTGATGTCAGTAAAGGTGGAAATGCAGAATTTTTCGGACGCGGTTGTTACTAGTGCAATCACTCCCATTATATGACTGCCTTGGGCACTCAATATGAGCAAAGAATGTCACAGATCCAACAGATCATCATCATCATCCTCCCACCCGCCTTTTCGCCGATTTATTACAATTTTATGCTCCTCCTCTTCCTTACGTTGGTTTTCCGCGACTGCGCCGAGGAGTTCTTTGAGCTGGTCCTCAGTAACCTTTTGCCGCAGCTGGCCAGTCTGTGCTAACATGATAAGCCGATTCTCGATGTCTCTCGCGCGCGATTCCTTAACTAGACGGATCCGACCGAGACGATCGGCGGCCGCGGGGTCGAGGATCTGAGACAGGATGGCTGCCCGACGCTCGGCTGATGAAATGCGTCAGCTTCTTTCGCGACCGGCAGGATGGGACAGTAATTAAGATTTCGTATTTTAGGCCAAGCACCGGACAGGTGCAAGGCGACTGATGCGTTCCGGGGATGCAATACGGAGGAATACCTTCAGCTTGCCTACTCAAGGTCGAAACGGCGGATTAGTACGTGATCCATGAGAGACACGGACGCAGACTTACTTTCTCTGCTCATCCTGGTTGGGGCCTTCTGCAGCGCCGCCTCGTGCAGCGGCCTGCTGCTGGAGCTGGGCGAGACGTGCTCTCCGGATCTTTGTGATTTTCGGACGCGGATGCCTCAGCACATCAGGGCTCACCAGAAGGGGTGGGGAGAGGGCATCTGCTCAGCTGCGGGGAATGCTTGCTACTAACCTCCTCGAGCTCTGCGTCCGCCATGGCCTGGTTGCTGTTGACGGGTTTCCTCTGGGATCCAACGGAGCGTGTCCTGATGCTGGATGGAGGTGGGTGTCGGGAACAGAGGACGTAGTCAAGAGACAAGACAGGAGGATGAAGCGTAGGATGGAGAGCAGCCCTGAGAACTTGGTACAGTAGGATCTCGATCGCGTGCAGTAGTAGTGGCGTCCCACCCCACCTTGCCGGCCTGAGGCCCGTTCAACTTCTGCGTTTTCTGCGAGGCAGCACGACAGCTCGGAGAGCAGACTAACGAGACTGGCCCCCTTTCTTCTCTCCTCTCTCTCTCTGTGGGACAGGTCGACGAGCCAGGCTTCCAGGGCGGTCGTCCCTGATGGCAGCAGGAAGATGAATGGGCGACGAGATACCCCGCAGCGACGCAGTTCGTGCTGGGCTGTGCTGCGGCCCTGCGCCGTGACCACGACGCGCGGACCAACCGGATCGCCGCTTCAACCCGGTCATCTTCACGGCTGTGCTTACATAAGGCAGCGCCCCCCGTCTGGTCAAGACGACTCTCTGTACTCCATACTCCGTCCTCCCCCGTCTCCGATCCCTTGATCCCCCTCGGTCTCAGCTTCGTCTTTCCGGCGCCGTCATCCACGCTTCGCCCGTCTATCCTCTGTCCCTTGACTCTACTCCCTTTAGGTCTGATGGGCCACATCCAGATGCGCTATTAGCGACTCGTACAGTCTCAAGCCGCTTGCGCGATCTCCTCCCCCGCGACCAATTCAACTCTGTCTGTGTTCTACTCGTTTGCCCCATTCATCGCAGATGTCCCGATGACTGGACCAGTCCGTGACCACTGCAAGTCCTGACAGCCGCTGTGTCGTGCTCAGTGCTTCTTTGGATTCTCGGGTCTGGGCTCTTGTGTGAACAGGAACAACGGAGATTTTGCTCCCATCACCATGGCTGAGTACGTTACCCTGGTGGTTGCCGTTTTGACATCCAGGCCGAACAATTGCTCGATCTATGTGGACGGGATGCTGACGTTTTTCCGGTAGTCTAATTTCGCTCCATGCATATTCCCGCTATAGCAGCTTTCTCTCGCCTTCCAAAATGGTCTCCCGCCCTGATGGCCACAAAAGGTCCGTTTCCTCTGGTCCTAGGTCCCACTCCCCCAGTAAAGCGGTCACGAAGACCAAATCGACCAACGCTCTCGCGGACATGGCCGCGGTTGCTAGCGCTCCAATGGTCCCTCCATCCAGCTTCGAGGGTCTTCCGGAGAGCAATTTCAACACATTGAGGGATCCACGAACAGCAAGCAGCTCGGACCTGTCCCAGGCCTCTTCTCCCTCCCATCACCCGGATCTAAGCAACGAGGTTGCTGCCTTGAGTGTCAAGCTCGTCCAGGCAATCAACAATCAAACTACGCTCGATGACACACTGGCGGCTACTCGACAAGAGCTCGAAAAGGCACAAAAGAGGATCATTGAGCTCGAGGCGGAAAACGAAAAATTTCGGCAGGACGTTGCCAACGAGGTGCTGGTTAAGAAAACCGATGTGGACTATGAGATGTTGAGCCTGAAAGCGGCCCTTGCAGAGGAAAGAGCGCAACGCGCTCTTGTCGAGAGAGGCAAAAAGAATATTGAACAAGAACTCGAGAATCTTACTGCGGCGCTTTTCGAAGAGGCCAACAAGGTGATTCACTGGTCTCCGAGGTATAACATTATGTAAATGCTGACTGCGGATTAGATGGTTGCAGCCGCCAAGCATGAACGTGAAGCAATAGAGAAGAAGAATGAACAGTTGCGCTCGCAGATAAAAGACACGGAAACACTGCTTGCCTCCCATCAGGAACAGCTCGCCGAGTTGAAGGCTGTGATGCAAGAAATGAACGGTCCTCGCGATGAGATCGATGCTCACACGAACACTTCGACCGCACCATCTTCTCCGGCTATCACTCATCAGCCACGGGGAAGTATCAACAGGCTTCTTGAAACAGTCAACTTCTCTCCTGTTGCTCCAGGATCCGGGGATGTCTCACCTGGCCCGTCTACCAGCTTCTCTCCTTTGATCAAGACGGTTTGCCGAACTGACGTACAAGCCTATGACGAATTTCATGACTTGCTGGTTCTTTCTAAGGGCTCAAAGCCCCCTAGTCGGGCAGCCAGTGGGTCGTATGCCAGCTTAAACGTTATGGGCTTGGGGAGCCTGACGGGCCATTATGCCCTGTCGAACGGGTCCACGCCCTCATTGTCCGCGCAGACACAGCGGAGTCACTCTCCGAATGGAAGCGTCTCTTCTCCACAACTCTCCAGCTCCCACATTCCTCTCAAGGAGACACGCTTCTACAAACGTGCACTTACAGAGGACATTGAGCCGACCCTAAGACTCGATACTGCGCCTGGAATTTCGTGGCTTACTCGTCGCGCGGTTCTCGGCAGTATTTGCGAGGGCGGTCTAGTCGTGGAACCTATGTCTCCCGTATCAAGAAAATATGCCTTCCCTTGTTCTCTTTGTGGTGAGCGTAGGAAGGGGACGGAGAATGAAAGAACTCATCGATTCCGAACCTCTGACAGCGAGACAGCCCAGCGATACCCTTTGTGTATGCTCTGTCTAGAGAAGGTGCGTTCATGCTGCGAATTTACCGGCTATCTCCGACTTATCCTGGATGGACACATACGCATTGGTGACGTGGAGGAAGAAAAAGAGGCCTGGGAAGAGACAATCCGACTAAGAGAAAGGATTTTCTGGTCCCGGATTGGTGGAGGTGTTGTCCCTGCATTTATGCAGACAAACGGCTCTGAGAAGGAATCACCAGTTACCAAAGCCTTACCACTGCAAGCAAAGAGTCGGGAGTGTTTGCGGAGAGAGGGACGACAACTGTCAACTTCAGAGAGCATTGGTGTTCAGACCTGTAGTGACAGGCTGGAGGATCCTTTCATATCCGATTCCAAGACAGTCTCGGTCGATAAAGAGATCCCAGGGACGGCTGAGCCTTCTAAGGACCTGTCATCAAACAATGTAGAGGGCGATACTTCCAATGAGAACCCTGGAGTCATCAGCTCTGATGTCACTCCTGCCACAGATCTAGAGGCACGGCTCGAAGATAGTCCGCAAGAAAGGCTTCACAGTGACGCAGCTTCGGACTGCGCCTTAACATCCTTGCCAGTAGCAGAACCAGCGGCCAATCAACCGTCAACGCCGGCAGAAGAAAAATTGGAAGGGGAATCGAAGCTGAAAGTTTCCATCCCCGGATCGTCATTTGGATCCTAATACCCTCATTGCAGACAACTCTTGTTCTCTAATCCAGAGTCATGAACAGCTCTGGGCTCTGATACCCCTTATTGATGGAATGGACTATATGCGAATACCTGCCATGTACATGTTTGCTTTTCCCTTTTTGTTTTTCCAAGTGAGTGTTTGCTGTTTGACCGCTTGTTACTTTTCTGCTCATTCTTGTTCGTCACTACTGCCCTTAGGCAGCAGGTATTTCTTTTCAGGGCAGTATGCTCGTATGTATTATTGTCACTCTTGCTTCCTCCACTATTATTATATAACACACCTCTATGTTTTTAATAGTACATTAATATTGCCCTTTTTGAAAATTTTTTGTTTATTTTCTTCTTCAAGCAGCGAAGTGGAAGGTCAATATTTCCAGCTCCTTCACCACTTGTCATTTCGCCCATGGACTTATTTTATATAGCAACGCCGGAGCAGCATACAGTGCCTGCCGCACCATGCGGCGTCCCTTTACCGCTTACATTTAAGCAATGCTGTTCAGTTCAATCCTCCCCCCATTATTCTCAACCTTTGACTTGATACATTCATCGTTTCCATGGCCATTATACCATGCACCTTCACATGTCTTTTCCTATTTTAAATTTGTTATCAACTACCCAAAATCACTGGTTGAATGAGAAGACACGAAAGCTGCAGTTGAACAGAAATATACATCTATGTTTCACTTCTGTGTCTGTTTTCAACGTGTTAAGTTCAGGTGAGAGCAGTCAAAGCTAAGGGTTAGCAATGCGCGGATGATAGCCCACTGGTTTTTCCAACGGCAAAAAAAAGAGGCTTGCTCTGGCAGTAGAGTTAACTATTCTATACAATTGAGAACATCGCCACATCGAAGAGCTAAGTCGGACAACCTTACAGCACAGCAGAATGTATTCGGAGGAATTTTGCATTACTGTTGTCGTATCCATCTTGACACAAGTGGCGATGGTGGAAGATAGTAAAGATACAAAGTGATCACTCATACAGTATCTGTCCTGCCCATGCTCCATGAATTCAACCTAAACTTCGAGACGCCACAAACCTGCCTTCTGGAGATAGGAAATATTATTGTTTATATCTCTCGTGAATCTGTCTGATCTGCTCCTCGATATTCATGCTCTGGGGATTTGGCGGTGCACCTACAGGGCCTACTGTCGGCATCGGGTGCCCACCGTCGTGGCCAGAAATTCCACCCGTGCTGGTGGCCATTCTCTTTCTCCTGGCCTCTTCTTCAGGATCTAGACCGTCAGCTGATGTGCCGGCGAGCACTGTAGAATCGAATACGTCACTCCGTTGACTGGCAAGGCGCTTGAGGTTGTTGACCACATCGGCAGTGGAGAGATTAGTTGTTGCACTGCGAGACTCAGCCTTCGCGCGCTGCTCCTTCCAGCGAGGATCCAACAATTCTATACGCATATGATGCTCCAACTCAGCAACAGGGATCTGCTGGTGGCAATTAGGACAGAGTGCTGTTGCTGCTGCAGTATTAAGTCGCCGCGCCTGAGCACGAGGAACGTAGTCAGAGCGAATACGCATGGGCTGCTGCCCAGTAGCAGTTTTGGCAGCCGCCTGATGATCCGGCGCTTCGGCACGGTCGCCGATAACCCGTTCTCCTCCCTCTGCGGGGACTGGTGGAGTAGCTGTCTGCTGTCGCATGTTGTGATCCATCAGGGCAGCCTTCGAAGGGTGTTGTTGAGGCTGCGTCTGTGGTACCGTAGATGGCGAATAATGGTCGAAGGAGGGTTGAGTCGGCGTGGTGACGTGAGGTTCGGCGGGGTACGCATTATAATAGGTCGGTGCTTCTTCATCTGTCGGCATCGCCTCCTCAATACGCAGATTGTGAGGGTTGAGGGACATCATGGCCTTCTGTTCGAGAGACGCAGACTGTAGGTCGTTGAGAGAGGTTGGAGGAGGCAGTTCTGCCTGATCGTCTGCCTCGGTAAAGAGAACTGTCTCGACGACAACAAAGTCATGCCAGTCGATCTGGGCATAAGCTATCCGTTCCTGCTCCTCCTCTTCCTCTTTCTTTTGTTTCTGCTGTTCCTGGTATTTGACCCAGTCTGCCCGCTGCTTCGCTCGGTCCAGAATATGGTATTTGTTCTTCACATTGTGTTCCAACTCTGCCAGTCGCTGTTTCTCAGAATTGGAGCCATCTGTGCCCTCCGGCCGTAACAATATGGTGTACTGATCCACTAGTCGCGTGAAAAACTGGTAAAGACTGTGCTGCGGTCGCAGGAAATCGAATTGGTAATTTCTTGTCTCCCTCTGTGACAGCGTTGTCATAAAGGATTTTCCTCTCTTGGCCACAAAAAGGGCAGTCAGTTTCACTACTTCCAGATCCTGTGCGTTTATAATGGGTATTCTGGCTGAAAAGTGGAATCCAGGGGGTTCTGCCGGCCCCTTGGGCTTTTCTGGTTCAGGAGCGGCAGCTGCTTCTCCTGGCCGTCCTGCTGATATCGCGGTCCCCCTTCCTTCCTTGATCTCCGTCAGTCGCCATCGGTAGAAGGCTGCATAGGCATCGTTAGGGTTGAGAAAAGAGAACTTGGGATTGTTCCTTTCCTTTTCGCGGACTCTGTCTGGACAAAGCGTGTCAGCAGAAGGTCAAAGAGGACAAATAAGACAGACCTACCCTCGAAAACCAACCCATTTCGCGCAACATAGCCAGCGGTTTTCTCGACGATTGCTATCAAAAGGTTAGTCTTTGAAAAATAAACACGACAAAGTCTGCCAGAGGATGACCAACCTCGAATGTCCTTGGGAGGCAAGACGACCCCCTCGGGTGGCTTGCTCACCTCGTCAGGCAAGGCTGGCATTGTTGTGGCATTCCCATTTGGAGCCATCTCTTTTCTTTCTCTTGTCGAGCCCGTCTTCGGATACTGCAGATACCCACGAGGCTCACTGTCAACCTGGGAACGTTTCGACCTCGATGAAGTCAGCTTCCTTTGACGTCTTTAGCCGCGCGCGTAACCCCGGGATATGCTTATGTAATCATAGCTCGCTCCGCCCTCTATAAGGGGGCAAACGGCGAAGGCTGCGTGCTGTACAGTTTGCCTTGCTTATCGCTTCCGTGTCCAGAACCACGCGTTTTGCTGCTTTGAAGTGGGCTGGAAAATGCTATGATCTCGCGCGCTTGTCAGACTCGTGCTGCTCGCCCGTCTGCCGCCTTGACCACCGCCGACGATCTGGCCTTAACTCCAACGTCCCTTTCGTTCAACGTCAGCTTCCAACACCCTGCTTGACCGTCTGTCACGTATATCCCCTGTCATGGGGACTGCTCCACTCTTTTGTCACCCTCGTTAAGTCCCATCTATTCCACATCGATTACTTCAGACAGGCGTGGGGTTCCTGTAACTTCTGCTTTACTGTAGAACCTCCTTCAGCTTGCTCCGGCTGCTTGAAGCAGGTTAACGCTCTATCCCCGCAGCAATTCATTTCTTCTTCAAAGATTACCCCTTCGCGTCGGTTTTAATGATGTCTCTTAAACCCAGAGACCCGGACCTGAAACCCACCCCTTTGAATGGGCGGTCCCCCAACCATTCTTCGAAAAACGAGGGCTGGACGGCGAAGCGCTCCCATTATGGGTCAGACGGGGTAAAAGACAATGATATTTTCAAGCTTCCCACATCGGACTATAAGCTGCTGCTCGTCTTAACCGCAATTGCGGCAATTGTCCGACTATTCAGAATTTACCAGCCATCCAGTGTGGTCTTTGATGAGGTCCAGTGCGTCTTTTCCCTATGCTCCATTGCTCAGTGAGGACTTGTGCTGATTGCTCTGTCAACTAGTTTTGGCGGATTCGCGAGCAAGTATATTAAGGGAAGATTCTTTATGGATGTCCACCCTCCGCTTGCCAAACTGCTTATCACGCTAGCCGGCTGGCTTGCTGGTTTCGATGGAGACTTCGACTTCAAGGACATTGGCAAAGACTATTTGGAACCAGGCGTGCCATATGTTGCGATGCGAATGCTTCCAGCTATCATGGGTGTCCTGACGGTTCCAATAATGTTTCTGACGCTAAAGGCAACCGGGTGCCGGACATCGACTGCGACAATGGGAGCTGGGATGGTAATCTTTGGTATGCTCTATGATCCGCGAAAGTCAAGAAACACATACTGATGCTCTGAAGAAAATGGATTGGTCACACAGTCTCGCTTGATTCTCCTCGATTCTCCTCTTATATTCTTCACAGCCCTTACCGCGCTGTCATTTACCTGCTTCACGAACCAACATGAACAAGGACCTTCTAAAGCATTCCGTGGTCCCTGGTGGTTTTGGCTGACTGCCACAGGTGTCTGCTTGGGTGCCACGGTTAGCGTAAAGTGGGTTGGGCTTTTTACGATCGCTTGGGTCGGCTCTCTGACGGTTCTGCAACTGTGGGTTCTCCTTGGCGACACGAACACCGTGACCCCTGTATGTCAATTATCTCATTTCCTCCTGTTTCTTTATACAAAGGCTAATCATATACCATATAGCGTCTGTGGTTCAAGCATTTCTTCGCACGGGTGTTCTGTCTTATTATCATTCCTGTCGGCTTCTACGTTGGAATGTTTGCGATTCATTTCATGTGCCTAGTCAATCCTGGAGATGGTGATGGTTTCATGTCCTCTGAATTTCAGGCTACTTTGAACTCCAAGGGCATGCAAGATGTCCCTGCCGATGTCGCATTCGGCTCCCGAATCACCATCCGCCACCACAACACACAAGGAGGCTATCTTCACTCTCACGGTCACATGTATCCCACTGGAAGCAAGCAACAGCAGATTACACTCTATCCTCACAAGGATGAGAACAATTTGTTCGTTATAGAAAATCAGACTCAGCCTCTCGGTCCGTACGGTGAGGTGGAGGGGCCCTATGCCTGGGACAATCTAACGACACAGTTTATTGAAGACGGGGCTACGATCAGGCTGTATCACCTATTGACCCATAGAAGGGTCCATTCACATGATATCCGTCCACCTGTTACCGAAGCTGAGTGGCAGAATGAGGTCTCTGCTTATGGCTACGAGGGTTTCCCCGGTGACGCAAATGATCTGTTCCGGGTCGAGATCGTCAAATCTATGTCCGAAGGCGAAGAAGCCAAGAAAAGATTACGCACCATCCAGACGAAATTCCGTCTGATACATCTGATGACAGGCTGCGTCCTCTTCTCTCACAAAGTTAAGCTTCCTGATTGGGCCTATGAACAGCAGGAAGTGACATGTGCAAAGGGAGGGACTTTGCCTAACAGTATTTGGTTTATCGAGTCTAACATGCACCCTATGCTACCGGAAGATTCAGAGAAGGTCAATTACAAAAACCCCGGGTTTTTGGGGAAGTTCTGGGAGCTACAGAAGGTGATGTGGACCACAAACGCCGGCTTAGTTGAGTCACATGCCTGGGATTCTCGACCGCCATCCTGGCCAACGTTACTCCGTGGCATTAACTTCTGGGGCAAGGATCACCGCCAAATATACCTACTGGGTAATCCATTAATCTGGTGGACTTCAACTTTGACAATTGGGATCTACATTGTCTTCAAAGGCCTCGCCATCCTCCGGTGGCAGCGCAGCTGCGGTGACTACGAGAACACAACTTTCAAACGCTTCGACTATGAGGTGGGCACAAATGTGCTTGGTTGGGCGTTCCATTACTTTCCATTCTACCTCATGGCTCGTCAGCTATTCCTTCATCACTACTTCCCTGCGCTTTATTTTGCACTCCTTGCAGTCTGCCAGGTATACGATTTCTGTGCGAACCGAATTAGGACGTTTGGCTTAAGTTCTAGACCTGCGATTGGAAAAGTGTTTGTTGCAGTCTTCCTCACCTTGACTGTGTTCACGTTCACTTTATACTCTCCGCTCGTATACGGCAACCCCTGGACGCAGGATGCTTGCAAGAGGGTGAAACTTCTTGACTCCTGGGATTTTGATTGCAACACTTTCTACACTGATGTAAGTCCTCCAATCTGGGAACCTCTGCGCCGCGGGTTTATCTAAGACAATCATTCCAACACGTCTGACTGGGGTGATTAGTTGGGCCAGTATATGACACAATTTGTGAATTCGCGCGACGCTATTCAAACCCGGCCAGCACAGCCAGCCCCAGCCCGGCCGTACAAGAATCAACCCGTCCTCCACAGTGAGGAAAATACCCTTGTTACATCTCGGCCTCAGGAGCAACACGTCGGCCAGGAAGAACGTATCGAATACCGAGATCAAGACGGAAACCTTCTTAACGAGGAACAAGTCATTTCCCTTCAGAAGGAGGGCAAGGTCTCATTCCAGACTCGGTACGAGACCCGAACGCGTTTAATCAACGCAGAGGGGCGGGAACTTTAGAGTAAATACCTCGGGCCCAGGACGTCCAAAGTCGGAAGCTGAAGACTCAGGAAGTGCGAAGAGAATTTCGTTAGTGAAACTAGGTCGAGACCTCCAGAGTCTCGGCGAGTCCAGACCGACAAACTAAGACATTCAGCTGGTGCAACTTAAACCCCCAAGCTAGGAAAGGGAGACTATGTAGATATTACTCAGCTGGGATCATCTTAGGCCATTATTTGTTTCGCTTGTAAGGATACTACAGAAGTATTATCTAAACATCCCTTCTTCAAGGAACAAGATAATGAATGTATGTTGGTGTTCGATCTCTAAGCTTTTGGGGCGAAACTGGCGGCAGAAAAAAGGTCAGCTCAGGGATTATTGATTCAAATACGTTACGCACGGAGCAGCGGTCTGTAGGTGACGAATATGCTCGAAGCTCTTTCTACAGATAAGCCACGCGTTGTCGCCCTCTATCCTTGACAGGATTTCTAGAGTACAATACAGTTTTCGATGCAGTCTTGAAGGCTATTTAGTCCCCCAGATGTCCGCTTAGTAGTCCCATTCTTCCTTTCCATACTTGTTAAAGCGATCATGAAGATCCTGCACATCAAGCGAGATGTCAAATTAGCCATTTATTGTGAACCAATTGCATCTAAAAGCAGAGAGGGGCCCGAAGACGTACCTTTGGCAGAGTCACGTTGGGGACAATAACGGTGTTGAGCGCACTCGGAGCATCCCTGAGGGGCTGGTTCTTGTCACCGTGGGGATGGTACTGGTACTTGAACATCTTGCCCTCATCATCTCGCTCCCAGGGCATGGCGCTGTCGCCGATGCGAACATTGCTTTCCGAGGTCACGGAGGTGGGCTTGCTGCCGAAGTACCTGTGTTTGAAAATGGAAGTGGTCAGCGTCTTGCCCGTTCCGGTGCGCCGAACGGTCGGGCTGCGGGTGCAAAAAGTCCGCCAACCCATGATAAACGAAGGGGATAATCACCAGCCAGCGATCATGAAGGCACCGGACATAACTCCGAGAAGGATCTAAAACCGTTAGATATGCGTGCGGACGGCCAACGGGGAAATGGTGGAGGGTACATAGAGCTCCGGGTCACGCTTCGGGCCCTTGTCGAGGCCGGCTTCTTCCACCTTGGAGGAGCTGAGAAATCGTCGCGATGGGGCCTGCAGGAGGGATGGACGGGCGAAGGCCCGACGGGTGGCCAAAGCAGCAATTGAGGACATGGTGGTCGTTGTGGACAGTGGAGGTGGGCGGCGGCAGAGAAGATCTGAGTGCGTTGCTTTTGAAGTGGAGGAGATTCGAGTCGGATGATCCAGGCGCTGACGTCCCGGCGGTCATGTGACTGACGGTCCTCTCGGAGCGGGCGGGTTAGTCATCATCTCATCATCGACGAGAATTTCAGAAATAATAAACATATTATATTATATCATCTTCATATTATAGCATTTCTGATATAGTATGTATGTAGTTCACTAGAGGATTGAGAACGATCTCCGGTCGTAGATTTCGTCGCCGCCATGGGCCGCTGGTCCAGAATGGCGTAGATGCACGCCTCGGCTCCTGGGAAATCTATTCATACCGGTGATAACATCAAGGGACTGTATGTACATGTAGAACTAGAGATCGGGTGTGAAGCTGACTCGGCGGTGGCGCGTCGTGACTCGTTTCGGCTGGTCCTCGACATGTGACTCGTCGAGCCGAGTCCTGCCTTGCTTCGGCGCAGAAACAGCAAGACGTCAACCATCCCCAGACTCCTGCCATTATTCTACCCTCGTTGCTTTCTCATTTTCCTTTCTCTTCTCCACGCTCCTTTATCCTCGTTCTCACTTGGCGATCAACCCACGTTGTTTGATCTCTTTGACCTCCGTTCTCGTCGCTCCTTCATCTCCCCCCTTTTTCCTATCACAGGATTTGCGGAAACCCCCCTACCCTAGTCTGAGGCTCCTGACCAACGTACGAAGTCTGGAGGAGGACATTTTCTTGCAAGCAACATCATGACCTTGTGCGCCGCTGTGTAAAGCTCTCCTACTATCACCAGTCATGGCCAGCTCAGCGGACTCTCCCAACCCCAGCCATGTGAATGATCCCCTTACCATGCAACCTGCGCTGGATGTACCTCGCCCGCCATCCGTTGGAGAAATCTCCTCCCGGATGACGGACTTTGCGTCAGAGGATGGGGATCAGTCACGACCGCGCACGGGCATATCCTCACAGCCAACTTGGTCACAACCGCCCGCATCCCGACGAGGACCTCCGCCCGCCAGGAGCTCGATGGCCGCGTCTAGCCAGGGCGCAAGTAGGCCGCCCAGTTCCGGGAGCCGGATGAGCAAGACTCATGTCCCTTCACTTGCGGCGCAGGCCTTTTTCCGGCCGATGAGCTCCCAGAGGCTACAGGCGCATCGTGGAGGGCGCCCGGCAACCAAAGGAGCACCTGCCGCAACTGAGGATACAGGCGATGAGGTAACTCAGAACAGAAGGAGTTTGATATCGAATAGTACCATTCGCCAGGGAACCATTCCCCATGGTGATATTGAGATCCCTCCGTCGCGAGACACTGAATTTACAGACCCTATAATACCGGATAGAGGCACGTCAAACGCGAGTCCAACTGGGAACACAACAGCGAGGAGTCTTGGAGAGAGTGTCAGGCTTCTGCATGATCGGGATAGATCGCAGAGAAGCGCCCCTGCGCATCTGAACTTGGCCAAAAACTACCAACCAGGTGGTGCGCAGGATCCGCCCCAGAGGTCGCCGCTTTCATTCAGGTCCGGA
Source organism: Thermoascus crustaceus (assembly GCF_041956765.1). NCBI lineage: Eukaryota > Fungi > Ascomycota > Eurotiomycetes > Eurotiales > Thermoascaceae > Thermoascus > Thermoascus crustaceus. The sequence goes on along the minus strand of NW_027192530.1, from coordinate 2,110,662 downwards.
TTCCTCTCCCTGCCGAACAAGAGGGAGGGGCAGGAACATCATGATGACGGGGGTCATGAGCGACTATCGTCGGCAGCCTCATCGCCCAGGTCAGTCGAAATGAAAAAGGACCAGTCTGCGCCAAGGAGAGACCTCGGCAAGAACTATGAATATTTCAGCGGGAACACCGTGTTCTGGGGCAGTGGAAGGTTCCAAAATTCCAGAGATAAACCTATCAACATTGCAACTGGTGTATTTGTCGCTTTACCTGCTGGACTGTTTCTCGGATATTCGTACGTAATACCGTGATTCTTTTCGGTTTCTCGATCGCTAATCTTGACATAAGGGCCCCTTGGCTATGGCATAATATCTCGCCCGCGATCCCGATTGTATTCGCCTATCTCTTCTACGTGTGCTTCTCTTCATTCATACATGCTTCTCTTGTTGATCCCGGAGTAAGCGTTGCCGAAATCTTTCAAGTATCGTACTCACACCGACTCGCAGATTATCCCGCGGAATCTCCATCCCATGCCTCCACCAGATCCATCGGAAGACCCTTTGGCAATTGGTCCTCCTACGAATGACTGGGTCATGATTAAGCTAGCCACGTCTGACGTAGCAGCAATGGACGTGCCAGTTAAGTACTGCAAGACATGCAACATCTGGCGTCCTCCCCGTTGCTATCACTGCCGTGTATGCGACAACTGTGTCGAAACCCTTGATCACCATTGTGTTTGGCTCAACAATTGTGTTGGCCGTCGCAACTACCGTTACTTCTTCACCTTCGTCAGCTCAGCGACTATCCTTTCACTCTTTCTGATCGCCTCGAGCTTGGCACATATCCTTGTATATCGTTCCCGGGAACGCATCTCTTTTGTAGATGCTATCGATAAGTGGAGAGTGCCTTTTGCCATGGTCATTTACGGTGGTCTTGCCGGGCCCTATCCCGCATCCCTCTGGGCGTACCATCTTTTTCTAATGGGCCGTGGTGAGACGACTAGGGAATATCTGAATTCCCACAAATTCCGGAAAGCGGACCGTCATCGGCCCTTTACCCAAGGCAACATTCTATGGAACTGGATTTCTGTTCTCGCCCGGCCACGACCGCCTACATATCTGCAGTTCAAGCGGCCTTACGAAGAGGGAGATCAGCGTTTCGAGACCCAGAAACGTAAGGATCGTCCCAAGGACCTCGAGGCCCAGGCAGGAATGGAAATGCAGAATGTCCCGTCCGGTCAGCAGCGCTCTCAGCCTTCCAACGTCCATAGCCCCCATGACAATAACCCTGGGGAACAATCTCATGGATAGCCCTTAGGCCATATTTAGTGGTGATTTCTGGATCTTCCTAGTGGTTACAACGTCTCCCGATCATATCGTCACCTCGCGCGTGATCCCACCATACTTTGCCATTCTCCTATCTAATCTTACTATCAGCAGCCTAAATCTTTCGGTCCTCCCGCTCTTCAGATTATCTACTATGATGACTTTTGCTACTTCATATGAGCAGACGTTCAGGTATCATCCGAGATATTTTCTTGACATCCCTACCTCTTTCAGTCTTGTTGATCTTCTGATTTTCCTATTGATTTATATTTATTTTTTTTTCTCTCTTCACTTTCCCTGGCCGAAATATGCACTGTAGATCTATAAGCTGTTTTGCTCTGAAGGACTAGGTAGCGGGTCAGGATGGCTATATTCATTTTTCGGGGAGGTGATGCATGTACGATATGATTGATACCTGGCTCCGGATCGCCGATAGACTCTTGGTGCTCTGCTCACTGAGGCATAATTTCTACGTAATTGAACAGGCATCTCTTCCGCGGTGCCATAAAGGAAGGCATTGCCCCATGGAATGCTCCGGGCAGAGGGGGTGCGAGCCAGCGTAGACGCGACGCCTGTCCTCCGTTTGATCCATTTGATTTCCGTGACAGCTCGACTCTCTCAACTCTCTCTTTCGCCTCTCCACTCTGCAGATCGCCGCGGCTGGGCATCACCACGCACGCTTATTCTTCCTTGCTGCTCGTCTTGACGTTCCGGCCATGCCGTGCTAGTCTCCTAGGCCTCGCGCTTATGGACCCCTCCCCTGAAGCGCAGCCGCCCTGCTACGCGTAGAGACGCCGCGCATGCTCCTATATCAGCAAGCTGAACAAGATCCACCTCTCCATAGCCCGTTCTCTAACCCGCTACTTCCATCCTTCTATGTCAACATCCTCTTTCGCGCGGCATTGAGCCACTCGACTTTCCTCTAGGCTGCAGCAGAGTGCCCAAAGATGGCACGCCGGTCCGGCTCCTCTGTCGCGTTTGCCGTGACCAATTCGCCCCCCGATTCCGATCAGCATTCTCACGACAAGCCCGAAGACGCAATGGGCGTGGACTTTTCTGAGCAGCTGCTCACACCTGAAAACAGTCGCTCCGAAACCTCGAGCAACAATGAGCACGCGCTGGGCGAGGATAAGACCGCACTGCCGCATACGTCGAGACGTGTAACGCGGTCATCGCTGCGAGGAGTCGGAAATCTCGACAACCCAAACTTCCAGCCGGATACGATCGAGTCGTCGCCTGACCTGAAGAGCCATACCGTCTCGGGTGGAACACTTGTCGACAACGTCGCTGAGTGCAATAACACGTCCCGGTCGTCGCTTCTCCGACGTAATGTAGCGGTCATGGAAACGTCCTCGTGGAGCCAGACCGGAGACGGTACGAAGACCGACAGTCCTGCAGTCCCGCGCGATACACCCGTCAGCAAGGACTTCCAAGAGCCACAACAGGCCGACTCGCGGCATTCACCGCGACGTCGCGCACTCCGGGAGCGTCCATCGAAGGCCGTTGCCAAGGAGAAGGAGGACAATGCAGCAGCAGAGACAGTGAAGGCGGATAATGAGAGGACGGTAAGGCGCTCGTCACGTCTGAGTTTGATGAGGAAGGCTACAGACCTGGCCGAAAAGGCTGGCAGCGTATTGGGCAAGCGACCTAGGGACGTGACGGAGAATGGCAAAGAGTTGGGCCGCAGGATCGGCTTAAGGCCGAGAAATGCCATTCTTCCCAAGGATAGGTCAGAAATCGGGCAAGCGGCTATGGAGGCACCGGCAGCGAAAAAGAGTCGCGTTTCTGACAGTGATTTGCCCTCAAAGTCTGTATCTACATCATCGTCTGGACGAGAGAGTTCGCCTGCTCCGAACTCCGTGCCGCGGTATAAGCCCAAGCGTTGGCTTTCGCATGGTCTGTACATCGGGCAGGATCGCTACATGGATCCTCGTCTCAATGAAGCAAAAAACAAGATCAAGAGTGAGAGAAGGAAGAGCTCCGGTGAATTCCAGCGAAAGCTGCTTCCAATGCCCATGTTTGCAGGAGAGAGGCTTCTCAAAAACGGAAGAGACTTCAAATTGCCGTTTGATATCTTCTCTCCACTCCCTCCAGGACAGCCAAAGCCGGATGAGTGGAGGAAGACAAACAAGAGTGAGTGCTGCTATTCTACTTTCATCTGGGGCTATGTCTAATCTATGATTTAGATGTTTTTGTTGGTGAGGCAGCCAGCATATGGAAGGCCAACAAGCACACGGAGCTCTCAACTTGCATGTGCACAGAAGAGACCGGATGTGACGAGAATTGTCAGAATCGCTATATGTTCTATGAATGCGACGATGGCAACTGCAGACTGGGTGCGAAGTGCGGGAACCGCAGCTTTCATGAGCTAAAGCAGCGAACCAAGGCTGGTGGTAAATACAATATCGGTGTAGAAGTCATCAAGACCATGGATCGTGGCTACGGAGTCCGTAGCAATCGTACGTTCGAGCCGAATCAGATAATTGTCGAGTATACAGGGGAGATCATTACTCAGGCAGAATGTGAGAGCCGGATGAGGACGATCTATAAAAATAACGAGGTGAGAACTCCGCTTCCCATCTTTGATCCGTCTCCTGGAACTGACCCATTCTCAGTGCTATTATCTCATGTACTTTGACCAGAATATGATTATAGATGCTACCCGTGGCTCCATTGCCCGCTTCGTGAACCATTCCTGCGAACCCAACTGCAGAATGGAAAAGTGGACTGTTGCCGGTAAACCTCGTATGGCTCTCTTCGCTGGAGACCGGGGCATCATGACCGGGGAAGAGCTGACCTACGACTATAATTTTGAGTAAGTTTCTGCCAACGATTCTCATCTGTTCTAGATGTTAATACACCCATAGCCCTTTCTCTCAGAAGAATGTCCAGGAATGCCGCTGTGGTGCACCTACATGCCGCGGTGTCTTGGGGCCGAAACCCAGAGACCAGCGTCCTAAAGAGCCAAAGGCTGAGAATAAGGACAAGCGAAAATCTCGGTTGGGAAAGGGGGAGAAAGTCCTCACAGGCACAAAACGCAAGGTTGGGCATGTGCTTGATGAGTCTACTTCACGCCTCAACAAGAAACGGAAACTACTGAATCCCAAGTCTCTCAGGGTGGGCGTCAAGAAAAAGACCGCTACGGCCAACGTGGAGGCCAAGACGATACCTACAAAGGCCACGAAGACTAGGGCGCCGCAGAAAGCCAAGGAAAAGCCGAAGATAAGACCTAAGGCAAAAGGGTCTAGTGTAAAATCCGAGACTAAAGCAACAATTCGTCGTCCTAAATCGAAAGCCGCATCTTCATGCTCTACCATAATTTCTGCTGCGCCGTCCTCCACAGAGAAGTCAAACTCGAAACTCAATCGCCCATCAGCAAAGACCAAGGCCAAAATCAGCGGGTCATCCGGGGGTGCAACTGCCACGAAACGGCAGACGAACAAAAGCAAGACTAATAGTAAAGGGGCGGGTAAGATTGGTGTCAAAGACAGTGAGAGGAGCATTGTGAAGGCACAGAGTCGACGTGGAAACGTCAGGAGCGTGACAAAGAAGGTTGTCCGCAATGTGAAGGGGCAGAAGAGCCGGTAGATCGCAACAATGGATTTTATAAGCACCGTACAACAGAGTCAATTGGGATCTGGATGGGGTGGCATCATGTCAACTTAATGGTCCACTTGGCTGGTTCTTCTCAACACAGTATGTTTAAGAGCTAAATGGGATCAGCATGACGACCTGATGACCATAAAAATCTGATTTGTGTCATGAACTCTTGATTTGTTCCTGTCGACTTATAGCTTTCGTGTTTGCTTATGTGTTTCTGGCGGGTGCAAAATTTGCTGCATGGACAAGGTTCACATGATATTCGACTTTTTGACCTTCCGATGTACTGTGCCTCTAAGTAGCTTACTAGCTTTTCCTCTTGGGCGGATGTTCCTTGATTTCTCTTCTTCCATCAAGACAAAGTGGTCTAGTCTGGCTAAACTCTGATTCGAGAGATCGGGGTCCTGGTTAATATCGTGGAGTGGATGAGAATTTTTGCTCTGTTTGTAGCTTGAAGCCATCCTCTGATGCACCAGATTATCGTTTACAAGAGTGGTCTCAGACCTGGTAACGCGTTGACAGCTCCCGGCGATGCACTGTTCTTACTCTGGTCAGTCCCTTCGGTTACAAAGCTCGTCACGTACTCGATGAAATACACGTGGCACTTGGTCCCTCCAATTTGCAATCTTGGCGGATACCGGTTTCCCTCATGCATTTATGGTACAGTACGTACACGACTATATCATATCTTTCGTCACCCCTCCCCAGCTGCTTAGTGGCTCAGCGGATTGCTATTTTATAGAGGGAACCCAGACACTATGATATGTCAGAGACCCTAGACAAATCCAGTCCGAATCGAAATATATCTAGTATAGCAAAAGCGGCAAGGTGTATGGCTTGGACAGGGGGTAGGTGCCAAAGAGATATCATATAGTAATGTATAGTATGTACATCCAAAAGCCTGAAACTCTGCTTAGCAAAATGAGCCTCACTAATGGCTCAGGCGACACAACTGCCGACGCCGACGGCGGACACTAGAGACACAAGAGGTAATCCATTAATTATGTGAGGTATTGGTTCTTCTAGAAACATCAAAGAGAAGAAATTCACTAGAAAATCGGGCGCCGACCTAATCTTGTTGCTGCTTGTTCTGTCCTTCAGAAGAGCCATCATCACTAGGAATATGACTTGTAGATATCATACATTCACTTGATTCTGCCTGTGTCGCTTCTACAGACGCAGAAGCAGGTGAAGTAGATAGCACATTTTCCTTTCCTGCTAAAGAACCTGATCCATCCTGCCCCGCACTATTCTTTCCTCTTTCATTTCCTAGGCTCGCCTCTAGACTGCCCAATAAGTCAATCTCCCCGTCATCAAAAGTAACAACAGGTTGTGCAAGCTCAGACCCTGCACTGAAATGTTTGAATGTATCTGCTTCGATCATTGTGGTTTGGTCCGAAACCAACGTTGTATCCTCGACAAGTGCATTGCTATCAGTCGCTTTCACCGTCTGCTGTTTTTCATCTGCTGCTACAGGCCCGAGATTCTCAATGGCATCCGACACTGGATTCGAGGCCTGGGAGTTCTGTAGCAATTGATCACTGTTGAGGACGTCCACAACAGGTTTACCTGCGGGAGGTTGCGCTGATGAAAGTCGGTCGAAATCTTCAGATACAGGGTCTTTAGAAGGGTTTGCGGGGGCTTTCTGTACCAAAGCAGTAGTACTCATGACGGATTGAGAACCGGCGCTTGAAGTATGTTGGGTGGAGTCAAGTGGCAGGTCATGTTGGCTGGACATAGCACCAGATGAGACAGTGGAAGCCTGCAGCGTCTGCTCGTGTGAAAACTGTCCTGGGACTGCTACAGGATGCAGCTCGGAGTTTGAAAGCTGCGGCTCCGCATTTGACTCTGCGCGAACTGTCGTGCCTGCTTCTTGGATAGCAGTCGCTGGAGATTTTGCTTCGTGTGTGGATTCATCGCCTTCATCGCTGCCTTCACCCTCCTCGTCATCCTCCTCGTCATCCTCCTCACCCTCTAACTGTTCGCCGGCAGAGCTATCAATTGACATTCGCAATGTATCTGCGGCTTCGTCTTTAACTGCACCATCACCCAGAAGGCCAGTGCTAACATCTTCTGTGCCATGTACCACTGTTGCGTCGGCACCCTCACCAGGCGCAAACATCACTTTCTTTTTCCTACCTTTCCCGGTCCCTTTTGCCTTACGCTTCGGTGGAGGGGGCTGTTTCTTCGGTGGTGTTGTTACCGCGCTTGAGTCTGCACCAGCGACGACCCCATCGGCGTTAACCACACCTATACCCTCCACAACTGTTCCAGGCGCAGGTGTTTCGTCGGTGACAGTTGTCTCGCTTTGCTCAGTACCTACCGTGGCACTTTCAACTATCTCCCCTTCCAGCGAATGCCCTTTAGGAACCCATGCTTCATATACTGAAACATTACCCGTGGCAGTATCCACTTTCTTGAATTTGGTCTTTCTCATAGGCGGGGGTGCATTATCCCTGGCCCCGTCCAATGTTGTGGTCGATAAGGCCATTGCACCGTACAACGATGGCAAACCAGGCCTCCTCTTTGCGAGAAATTCCACCTCTGGAGGCTCCAGATGCCTAGGCACCACGGTCCATTTACGGGTGGTGAAGCTGCGCTCCGTCGACGTCATTGCAGGTTCCTCTGTCTCAGCAGTCTCCCTTTCCTCCTCTTCAGAATCCTTACTAACGTGGCGAATATATTTGCAACCAGCACGCGCAGCGCGAAGCAAGGCTCTGCTCATTGGCGTCAAAAGGTGGCTATCCTTGGGCATGGGGAGTTCAGGAAGAGGCTGGCTACCATTGGCGCCAAGGGTGGTAGACTCGGATTCATCTGCCTTCGGAGCCTGGGAGAATGTATAAGGCTGCCGAATCCAGCGACGCACTGGTAAACCCTCAAAGACATCATGATCAACCTGGCCGGTCCGATTGCGGTTTGCACCTGCGTCGATAAACTGGCGACCAGAGCGAGATGACCTGAACTGCTCAGTGTCAGTTGGTATTGACACATTTCCATTATATAGACCTATGTTCTGGAAAAATCCATCTTGCTCTTCTGCTGCAGGCTTGCTTGAAACCCATCTGCATAGTGATGATGGCTTCATCTGTTTCATTGCTGTGCAGCATCACAGCTCAAAGAGATATAAATTGAAGACAACAGGTATCCAAGGACCAACCACAACAGAGATAATGCCATTGTAGACTTACCGTGGGCGCCATGGCAAGCAGCTCACAGGGGCTGTTAAGGGCGCCAACTGCCTTCCGGGGCTTGCCCGCCGCTTGCGATAAAGTGTATATGAAGAAAACAGCCAACTCAGACACAGACAGTCTCCACTGCAAGGCCGAGAGCAACAATAGAGCACAAGGAAGAGGAGGAGAGGCGTATGTTCTGTTGTTCTGTGATGGCGGTTGTTGCTGTTGCCGCAGAGCGCTTGCGGAGGACGTCTGGGGTCTGGGACACAGGGCCACCACGTGACTTCCCAAACAGGCAGCCAGAAAGCAATGGAATAGATGCTTACAGCAACAGAGCTGCATGCAATAATGCCCGGCTTGCAGACCGACTATATTAATATCGGCCCTGTCTTTGCTAAAGGTCTGGAAAGCGGCAGAGGATAGTGAAGCGACCTGCAATGCTTGCGCTTATATAAGAGATCTACTAGCTGTACAGAGCATCAACCCAGTATGCATTCAGTTACCCTTCCACTGTTGTACACTAGACTATCAAGCACATAAACTGCATACACAACAACCAGAATTCTTTGTCATCTCAACGAGCCCCAACTGTTTTCGATTTGAGCATGCAACCCATCAGTCCCAGCTGTAAAGGAGGTGTCAGCTAATAAGCACCGGTTAAAACATCTTTCTTAAGGATCTTACCCGGTATCTTTCTGACGGACAATGTCGCCTCTCTGTCCTGTTTGCTTTCCCTGTGTAGGATTATTATTAGACTAAGGCCGCCTAGAAAGATTGCTATAGGATAGGAAATCCTGGACTGACTGTCTTTTGTCCCTCAACTACCAACTTGTCCAATTGATAAAACTGGCTGATCACAGTCTGTCTCTGTAGGAAGTATTAGTTTCATTTTGTCGATGTGATTGTTGCCGATAAAAATCCCTAGGAAGCTCCCAAATGCAAGCAGATGTTTTGGCGCCGTTGGTGGATCCAACTGAGACTGGTTTCCTTGGCTTCTCAACACTAGAAAGAGATCCACTAACCTTCATGATCTGCAAATTCTGCAAGCCATCCTGTATCAATTCCTGTATCTTCCGCTCTCCGGTTTCATTTTGATGTTGGCGGAATGCATCCCTGGTCCTCCGGCGGGCATACTCCCGGAAATTGTAGTTGGAAAACTGGGACGATTGACGGAGCAGCGAGCGGAACTGGATAAAAAACAAAAGAACGTCAGCACCTGTTGTCCTCCATGGCCAGACTACCCTTTCACGGCACTGATATCAAAGCCAACTTTGGAAGGCTGGGGTCACGCACAAGAGACCGGACCTGGAAAGCCGTGTCGCGCTGCAAGGTTGTCACAGACATGGTGGCAGGGCCTGTAGGCAAGAGAGGTATATGGGCTATGAATAAGTAGGGATCTGGGCTGGCCGGATTGCTCAAGCTCGCAGTACCAGCAGGCTCGGGGGAACAGATCTGTTCGAAGACTTGACACTTTGTTCAGAGAGCGATGTAGACTGGGGCCAGTCTGTATCAAGATTCAAATTCCCACGAAGTGAAGTTTATTGCACGGAGTATCTGTCATAACAGCAGTAGCCGGGGTGGCGCATTCGGGCTACGCTGCTCGACGATGGAAGATCACTGACGTCGCAGATCGGGGCGGGAGAGGGTTCTTCTGTAAGAGGTCTTGGGCGGAGACGACAAAGAAGATAACTAAACGGGGACTGGCGGGAAACGAGAGCCGATGGGGCAGACGCGATGGGATTCGAGTCGTGACGAGGCGTTTTTTCTCTAGACGGAGATACGGGGCGGCGCTCTGTCTCGGCCGGCCTCGCCTAAGCTAGTCACTCCGCCTTCAGCATATGAGGCTGGGATCAGGTACAGTCTCTTTCGCGTGCTACGGTCCCTTCGCGGCCCTTTGCTCCCCGTTCCTTTTTGGTGGCATTTGGTCAGATATTCTCAAATTTCGCCCAATCGACCTGAAATAGTAACCATGGCCCAGATACCAACCCCGCCGCCCTCCCGCCATGTCTCGGAAGCTCCAGAAGCTTCGCCAAAGCCAGCGGGGCCTTCTTCAGACCTACTACAGTCGCTTGATGTCCTTCTCGAGCGGTACCTTCAACTCCTCGATCACTACGAGAAATTGCAGGCGAAACTGGGGAAACAATTGTCCTTGGTACGCCTATTCCTGCTTCGCCAGTCTCCTCTCTAGCATGGCCATTCAAGCGCACAGAGACTCGCTTGCAAATGCGACCAGAGACGGTATCTGACGGCGCCAGTTCCAATCCGACAGGGCTTCTTCTCCCTTGCACAAGCAAACTACTTCTCCTCACCCGGTCGACGATACGGCGAAGATTACTACGATGAACGGATGAAAGCCACGCGCAAGATGTAAGTCTTGTGAAGCATATATACGTAAGTGTAGTATGTCTGTTAAGCTAAATAATGCCTGAAGATCATTGCAGAAGCTCTCACGATCTGCCAGCTTTGATGGGACACCGGGGACAGATTTGGAGTCGAGGAAGAGCAATCGACCATGCAGCTATGGCTATAGCTTCAAGATTGAGCCAGGATCGTCAGATCATGCAACGGAGGAAGTCAAAGACGGAAACGGAACTACAGAGCCACCTATGACGAGTCCACAAACGCAGCCGTTGGACTCTGGAACGGGCCATCAAATCGTAGATGGGATTAAGCCATCCTCGGCATCACAGGAACCAGCTATGATGGAACCCATATCATCATCCGAGCCAGCCTCCCCAAAGAAGACCTTCCGTCCCTCCGATCCCATATCATGGTATGGCGTCCTGGTCCCTCCGTCGCTTCGAAGCGCACAGAAGTCTTTCACAGTAGCGGTGGAGGAGTGTGTGCCAGAATTGGCAAGCATCATGACAGAGATGCGAGAGGTAGAGGGCAAGGTGAACGAATTGAGAAGCAAAATTGGACTGACATAGTCCGATAACCATAGAGTGGCAGAGTATGGGACTTCAAGGGGCAATAGCCGATCCAGCTGGACTGAAGAGACGTTGAAATGTCAAGTTGCGTGTCATATGCAGTACAATGTAGATATATCGTGTAACCATGTAGACCCGTAGAATAGAACAGACAAGTGGAGGTGTACTGTGACATTACAGCTGCCAGTTTCAGAAATGTTTGCAGGTGTTCCATATTATGCTGGGGTCTGCATCACCAAATAACACTACCATGCCCATCAAGATGTAGAGCGATCATGCCGAGTCAGCCTGTATCCGTGCTCAAGTGATATGCACACTTGGCTTATCATGTTTCTCGGAAGGCTTCTTTAAGAATGCCTCCTCTTAATCAGGGATGACATTTTTATCAAGCACACGGATTTGCCATCATCCAATGTGCTGGGAGGGGGGCGGGCTCCTTTTGCTTTCCTTTCAACCAAGAAAGCAAAGAATTTGATGTCCTGGGCTTCTCAAAATTGGTTGGCACGTATGATGAATCTGGGAACATGTGTTTAGATGACTTGTCCCTGTTATGAATCAAGGTATGAAACATCCAGACGCTACATTCCCCGTCTTTTTCACGAGACATCGCCTTGCTGAACTCGATGATGCGATGAACAAGTTATATTAAAAGACTGGTTGAGATCAGCTCGGGTCTTAATACCAATACTGCTAATATCGACGGGTCGTCTTGGTAGTCAGAAATAATCATATAACATAGGCTAGTCCTATCCAATGACATGTCTGTGTCTCATGCATATATAACCCAAGGTAAAGATGAACAAGGTGCACAAGGCAAAGAAATAATACAGCCAGTTGCAATTTGGCATTAACTGGCTCAGATGAGATTCTTCAATACTTGAAGAAGCATTTTACTGCAAGACCAAAAGAAGGCGGGGAGACAGGTCAACAGAGCCACATGACTTAGTTAATGGCTCAGGCATCAGGGTGACCTTCAGAGGAATGGGATCTGTGCCAGAACAGAACTACATTATGCCACTCTTGGCAGAAACTCTTCCACATATAAGGGGAGATCATATAGCATGTATATGGCGGAGTGACAAGGCAATATACTATATATAACCCTTATGCACGAGTATATCATTCCATTGTATCTAAGTACTTCAGCAGTCTGCAACCCCACGGCATTGGCATGTTGTCAGTCTCACCCAACACGCAAATGACTTGACAAGGGTCTAAAACAAGGCTGTCCAGTAAATTCCACATTTCAGAAGGGTATAATCATATCATAGAAAAAGAGAACTCTCTGATACAAGCCCATCAAGTCCGCCTCCATCGATAAAAGGTCGTAGTCTTCTTATACGATCCTCTAATATCATTTCCTCGGCCTCCCACCTCTTTCGTTCTAGCGACTTTGTCTCAACCTGATTTCCCCTACCAAACCAGAATTTTCGTGCCTTCTCTACGCTCTCAAGCTCCTCATTCTCGGCTTTTTTGATCAGTTGCCGAACCATGGTTTTCCAGTTGTCCAGACCGACCTTCAGGCACTGACTACAGCGCTGCTGTGCGACAAAGTCATCGCTACCGTTGCTCAACTCCATTATGGTTGTTTCAGCCATATCAACGGCGTCGCGGGTCCAGGCAAGACCGCTTTCCTCTGAGGACGATGCGTAAATGATTTCTCCGATGTATGCCATAAGACTAGCCTCCTCACAGAAGGAACCAAGTGTGCGAACAGGAGGTTCGTTGCCAGATGGTAGCGGGTCTGGATATGCTGTCGGGGTGAGGATAGATTTCACATTGTTGAGTAGTGAATAGAAAGGCATGGGGTCGTCATTCCCAGGAAGTCGACTAGTTGTACTTGTCCCGGATTGCGGTTGAGGTAAGTTGCGGCGAGTTTTCAGAATGGAGGTGAAAATAGATAGTGCTGCCGGGAGGTCTCCGCTTCGCGCGTAATGAACCGCCAGGGCTGTGGAGACTCTTATTATATTCTCCGACGCAATATCTCTGCCATTATTCTTCAACACTCCGCTCTTTGTGTCAACGACTCTGGCCGCCTCGAAAGGCAGTCCAGCAGCAGCAATGTCCATCGCCCAGGTATACGTGTTCCTTGCCGCGCTTTTCATTCCCTTATAGTCAAGCCAATCTGCATACGCCAGAGCAGCATCAAGTTTCTGCCTCGCGTCAAAGCCTTTCGTCGTCAGGATCTTCAGGTAGAAAACCTCGGGGCTTTCTGTTGCTGGCTCGCAGTTCTCTTCTAGTAGCACGTGTCTCTGTCCAGCAGGAGGTGGCTTCGGTCGTGGATTCGATGGACCAGCGACATATTCCGCTGGCGCAGAAATACGTTGTTTTCTATCTGTCAACCAGCCTTCCAAGTTTTCCGCAGCTTTTGCTGCACCCATGAGGGCCTGAAAATATCCTCTTCTCCATGGTTCGCTCTTGGCAGAGATATCAAACCCAGCCCTCCCAACTCCCTCAACAAGGAAGCCGTCCTCGCCCGGCTTCACAAGTCCTTTTCCTTCCCTCTCAGTGTCCTCAAGTCGCTTAATTAATTCTCGCAGGTACCCCGCAACCATGGGCCAATCAGTCATCAGATTTCCAATTCGTTCTGGATGCTGAAGAGCCTGGGCGGAACGCAAGCACCAGCGGCTTCTCAAACTCCACTCCGGGGGTGTAGGCCATTGGCGTTCAATCCGCTCCTGATATAGGCCCAACTTTATCAAGTGGAACAGGAGCAGAATCGCGTAGAATGTCAACCCAATCTTGAGACCACGCGTGATGCGGCGCCTGTAGTAGTCGCGACGCTCAGTAGAGATAAGCCGGGCAAAGTGCTGCTGAAGGTGAGTAGACAACGGCGGTATAGGACGGCTGCCGGTGAGAGGAGACAGAAAAGGAATCTGAGGGCGGATTAAAGAAGGTGAGACGAGAAGAAGCTGAGACTTATTAGTGAACAGTCGTGATTTCAAACAAAGAGCATGGGTGTTGGGAGGTCGCAAGGGTCGGAGGAGGGCAGGTATTCGACAAGGAGGCCTGCGATGAACAAACATTATGCTTAAGGTGGCGGTGTCTTGTGAGACAATTCTTACCATCATTATCATCATCATGGCCATGGCGTTGAGGTCGAATGGCACCGGTTGAAAGCTGTTTGCATTGTTTGCATGCAGCTTGCGCTGGGCTTCAAACTCGCTATCTCGCCAAATGAAAAGGAAGTATTGCGATTGCCGTTTGTCCTATGGGCCAGATCGGCTTGAGAGATGCATCAGTATTGTCCTTCAGCTTCCAAGTTGCGCTTGCAGTCCTAGAACGACTGAAGCTCGATTTAAGGATCTATCGGATACTAGAAGTCTTGCGAGCACTCCAGGTCCTCATAACCGTCTAACTGCTGCAGAGGACCAAACCGGCAGGCGATGCCATGATGTTGCTGTTAAGGAAAATGGATGAGATACTCTTGTTCGGGCCGCCTGTCACTTATGAATTTGTGCATACAGAGACCCATCTAATCCTCTTCCCAAATGCCTGTTGAGCAGAATGCAGGATTGATATTAAATACTGACAAAGACATCTCCCACCGCGCAAACCTGATTTTTGAAATCTATGCCACAACACCACATCTGATTAGGACAAAAACTGATTCAAGTTACTTGTCTTAACAAGTGCTTTTATCTAATATCCATTTTATTAAGAATTATGATGCTATCAGCAGCAAGTTAGCCAAAAACCTTACCTGGCAAGAGGAACTGACCACGTAATCTGCAAGAATGTGTGAGCCTCATCCAGCATAATGTACTCGTCACTCTTGAATATACTTATAAATATAAAGCTTGCATTCTAGAGCTTGTTCTTAAGATTTAAAAAATGATAAAGACTTTATAAAACTTATTTTTTAGCAACTCTCTAGCTATAAGCTAAGATGGTGTATGAGAAAGGGTGGATAATTGGATATACTCCGAGATATACTCCCCTGGAAGTAGGGAAATGGTATATGAAGGACTGGCTATATAAGGACACTCATTACCACCATGTAGATAGCTTTAGTTCTTCGTGCTCAATAACACATTGTTACTTGGTTATACACTGGCAGGTCAACAGGCTAACCTACTATTGAGTATACGTACTCAATAGGCGCTCTACTTCACCGTAGTCGCGTTGTCTCTATCAGTTGGTTACTTTATCGTGTTTGACCTACGAAGTCCAAGCCTCCCTACCTTAGACCAAGACACCGTTGCGACTCAAAACCGAAGGAGTGCGTAACAGACAGTTCAGATAAATAATATAGAGTTAGATAAGAAAGATATATAATTCTATGTGACTAAAAAAGCATTAAGTAAAGATAGTCTAGTACTAGACTAGTAGGCAGAATAAGATTAGCAGAGAATAAATAGTTTGCCTGCCAGAATTATATTAGAATTTAAAGGACAGGTAAGAGGGATTACAGTGATAGAAATTTGTATATACGGTATACCTTCTTTCTTACTGTTAGGTGCAGGACCCAACTTACCCAGCGTAGCAGCCAGTAGACTAGGCATGCTGAAGGAGTATAAATACTACTACTACTACTACTACTACTACTACTATTAAATACCGAGTGCACATGTGATGAGCTAGTATGACTTACCTACTTTAGCCTATATGCAAGTGGCGCTGAATATCCTAAAAAATTCTGAAGCCGTCAGAAATGCATTTGCCCGTAAATCATGGCGGGACTCCCTTGCGGAATAATTTCCTTCTTCAGCACTGCTCGTATCACTGGCATGAGTCTCAAAATCTAGCCGTCCTCAGACCTCATTATTACAATAAAGTTGTAGGGGGAACCCGGGGTCTATCTGTCTAGATATAGGCATTTCTAGGCTTCTCAGAAGCCCCTTTCTCCGTCTCTACTGTATATCCGTATGTGAATATTTGTATGTCTTTAGGGAGGGCTAGAATTCAGATATTCAATAACCGCAGCGTAGGAAGTTCCAATTTCATGACAATGTTTAATTCCCTTGCTTCCCGACGCAGAGATCCCTGATGTAATAAGACCAATTGGGATCCCATAAAGCTCGAGTCCAAGCTTAGCAATCTTAAGTATAGAAACTTCGTACATACGGGATCACATCTCTTATAGGACTCTCGGTTGGATCAGGCATATCAATCCACAATTGTTAGGACGGACAAGAGACCAGATACGATTATTCGGCCACACGCCAATTTGCCCTCGAAATCCAAAATGATGGAGGAAGGGGGAGGCAAAAAAAAGTACCACTTCTTATCTATTTTTTGAACTCTTAAGAAAAAAAAAATGCAGAGGCCTTGCTAGCGCCAGGTCAGTCGGCAGTGTCCTAATTTTCCTCATTCTTCAAACATTCTGCAGTGCCAACGGATTCGATCCAATCCACTGCAGCAAGCCAGTATATAATAGCAAGTAGCTTCGTTCCCAAACGCTTCTTTCTTTATAGACGATCCAAGAAACCCTCGCTCTCGAGCATGAGGATAATTTCGTGAACAATACTCCGAACAGTCTGTTTCTCGACGTCGACGACGAGATCAGCCTTGGCGGGGATTTCATAGGGGTCGTCAACACCAGTGAAGCCCTTGATCTCACCACGGCGGGCCTTGGCGTAGATACCTCGCTTATCTGTACGCTCACAATACTCGAGAGGAGTAGCGACATGAACGAGGAAGAAGGAGCCAACCTGCGAGATGGTTTCGCGGGCTGCCTGGCGCGAGTGTTCATAGGGGGCAATTGGAGCAGCGATAACGGCAGCACCGGCTTTGGTAAGCTCGGCTGCAACGAAGGCGATACGCTGGATGTTAGTATGGCGATCTTCCCGGGTAAAGCCCAGTTCAGAAGAGAGCTCGTGACGGACGGTGTCTCCCAGAAGTAGGGACACAGACCGGCCACCTTGTTGGTTTAGGGTCACCTGCAGGGCCCGTGCAATAGCATCTTTCCCCGAGTTCTGATAGCCCGTGAGGAAGATGGTGAAGCCCTGGGTTGAACGGGGAGGATTGGACTCGCGGAGGACCTTGACGACCTCGGGGTAAGAGAACCATTCAGGGATGTGACCTCCAGTGCGTAGTCGTCTCCGCAGCTCGGTGCCTGAGATGTCGAGGGTCTTAGTGCCCTTAGGAACCTCATCCACAGGCTTATACTCGTCGGTGTCAGGCAGGTAGGTGACCTGCTGGAACTCGACGACCTCGATGCCGAGCTCATCCTTGTACTTCTCGACAGCGTGCTGAGCGTCATACGGACCGTAGAACTCGACCCCCTTCGAGTTCTTTCCAGGACCGGCATGATCCCGCCCGACGATGAAGTGGGTAGCTCCGTGGTTCTTTCGGATGATCGCATGCCAGATGGCCTCACGCGGACCACCCATGCGCATGGCCAAGGGCAGAAGCCCCAGAACAGCCATTCCATTGGGGTAGCGGGGGAGAATGGCCTGATAGACACGGACGCGAGTGAAGTGATCAATGTCACCCGGCTTCGTGAGACCGACGACGGGGTGGATCAGAACGTTGGCCTGGCGGGCGCGAGCAGCGCGAACCGTGAGCTCACGGTGAGCCCTATGCATAGGGTTCCTGTGACCATCAGTGCTGCCCTCTCAAACGGATCGTTACGTGTTTCCGGTGCCTTACCTAGTCTGGAATGCGACAACACGGGTCCAGCCAAGCTTGTCGAAATGCGTCCGCAGCTCGGCGGGGGTGTCTGCCGACAGGTCAGTATCCAGCCTCGAAGTCTTCGGAAGGCAGTAAACCCACAGCGCAGGTCAACATAGTCGTAGTGGTTTGGCTTATTGACAGCCTCAACCTTGCCGCCGACATAGAACTCCTGGACTTTGGTGTTGAGGTACTTGATGGCCGGATGCTCCTCATCACCGCCAAAGACCAGCTGTGCCTCTCTCGCCCTGCAATAAGAGTGATGAAACCGCGTCAGCAAGACCCACTGTACGCCTCGCCCCGGGTCCAGGGGCGGGAGGAAGCGCCAGACGCCAGCTCCCGCCAAGAGACGCATCCTTGTCGGATGCAAATCGATTCATGGGACCGTCAACGGAGCGACGGAGTGACCCCACGATCGCCCATGCCAAGGCCAGAGAAAAGCTACAGGGCACTCACTTGTCAGGGCGGTAGACGTCGTCCACAGTCAAGATGGCCAAATTGCGATCATCTCGGAAATCGCGCAGGGTGACACGCGCCCCAGGCTTGAGGCCGGTCTCGCCTATCACTGCCTCGGAAACATCCAAGGTGATCGGTATCGAGAAGAGGTTGCCGTCCGCCAGGCGAAGGTCCGACACGACTCTAAAGTATGTCAGCCCGAAGATCGTTTACATGCATGCGACCGTCTCAAGTGGTTTCGCGTGCGCTCGGCTTCATGAAACGAATGGTCTTGCGGAGTAGTTGTGTGAGCTCAGGTAGGCGTACCCATCGTAGTCTTTCTGGTTCATGAAACCTGTGCGCAAACCCGACCGTCAGTGGCTCCCTTTCAGAGGACCTTCAGGCCGTTGTCCAAGACTCGTCCACGATTTAAGGACCCGACGGACGGTTCGAAGAAAACATAGTTGACATACCCTCCAGGGGACTGAAGCCTCCGTTCATGATGAGTTCGAGATCGCATAGCTGGCGCTCGGTCAGAACGAGGGCGGGCAATGTCTCGGCTTCGGCCTCCAGCTCGTCATGACGGGGAGCGTCACGGGCGAGGAGGTCCTTCAGGACACCACCATGGGGCTTGTTGGCCATTGTTGCGGTTGGACTTCCAGGCTCTCCTTCAAAAGACCGACTGTTCTGTCAACGTGGAAGGGAACGTGCAGAGAAGTAGAGAATGGAGAATGAGGGGACAGGGACCGTAATATGAAGAGGAGAGAGGGTGGAGCAGTCGGGGTGCGGGCGTGCTCTTAAAGCTCTGCTTCGTCTCATCTCAATCTCGCTCCGTCTCCGCTTCCCTGTTTGAAAACTTAAAAAAGTTCTGCTCGCCCCTCCATCTGTATGATAATTATTATTCCGTCCCATCACCGTCCTCCATCGGCTCTCCTCGCGCTGCCCACCGTATCTACCAGCGGGCTACCTGATCCAGTAGATTTAATTTAATAATTACCATCTGCAACTTTGCCCGCACATCCATGACGATCAGGACCCCATGACAAGGCTACACGTCCACCTTCACGCCCCTGTATAATTACTACCATGTATTATGATTCTTCCTCGATCGTCTCTCGCCATGTCGGTCGCTATCTCGGGCGCGCCTTCCACCCGCTCTTCCAGAACGTGTCGAACCCCACGTGCTCGGCAATCACGACATCGACCCGGGTCGCTTGCGTGATTGCTCTCCTTCCGCCTTGATACTAGCGCCCACTATCTGCACGTGATACGTAAAGCCCTAATCGACCACATACTTATCGGGACCGATGCCGTCATCATATCCCTCTAACGTAATCCACCACCGAGCGGCGCAAAGATTCTAGCAGAACGCAATGCCGCAATGCCGCAAATTCTATTAAGAATCTATCCACAAATGAATATGATAATGATGCTATATACTAGGTAGGCCTATTTACTAGGGCATTGAGTCCTAATATGACCAATCAGATGGCAGTTACTGCACCGTGGTGGTGCTCGTTTCTTCCGCTCCTGCAACTCCCCCTCTAATGCTTGCTCAGCTTCTTGAGCAAGCTGCTGGCCTTGAGCACCTGTTAGAATGCCTCCTGAAGCAATAAAGGATCTAGGGGCTTCTCTCTTTCGCTTTTGATGCTGATTAGCAGCATGAAGCTCTTCCATCTGCTGCCGAAGCATGAGGACTTCATGCATAGTAGATTTGCATGCCTTTGCCAGCTGACCAATTGCTTGATTTGGAGGGCTTTGAGAATGACGGTCAATAAGCTCCTTGATAAGTTGCATCTGCTTTTGCACCTCTGCAGTAGAATGAGGAGTCTTTGCGACCCAGGGGCCATGAGAAGAAGGTGGAGTAATGTTTTTAGACTGAATATTGAGCATATCCAGCACGTGCTGTGGATTG
The DNA here is from genome assembly GCF_041956765.1 of Thermoascus crustaceus. Lineage (NCBI taxonomy): Eukaryota > Fungi > Ascomycota > Eurotiomycetes > Eurotiales > Thermoascaceae > Thermoascus > Thermoascus crustaceus. The sequence continues at coordinate 2,090,692 of NW_027192530.1, read as the reverse complement.
AATGGCACTAGGCCTGTTGCTGCAAATCCACTCTGTATATTGGCTGCTGAAAGTGCTTTTCGTGAAGACTGATATAGCAATAGGAAGCCTTGCTTATCAATATGATTGATGCCAAGATGCATGCTCTTCTGAACCTGCTGCCCATAGGCCTGCTTTAGGGGAGCAAAGCAAGAGACATCAAGAGGCTGTAGGCGATGGGATGAATGTGCCGGCATATAGAGAGGAATGATTTGATGATTCTTGCAGAAGAAGTCAAAATCTGCTGTAGCATGACTGCCATGGCCATCCAGAATAAGAAGGCAATATCTCCCTATTGTACGTGCTGCTGTATGCCTCTCAAAGACCTCTTTTAGCCATAGCAAGCCCAGCTCATCATTGGTCCACCCATTGTCACTTAGGCCTATTGTCCAGTCATGAGGCAGATCTTGATACCATGTAGATTGGTGGACCTTGCCAGCAGAGATGAACATAGGGGGTAGGGCCCAGCCTGCAGCATTGACTGATTCAATAGCTGTCACCCATTCACAATTCCCAGGCTGTATAGCTCGTACACGGCTTGTAGAATGGTGAGATCCAGTGATAACTTTTGCTGTAGATGCCACACCCATTTGAAAGCCTGTTTCATCACAATTGTAGATATCCTGTTCAAGAATACCATATTTTGCTACAGTATTTTGAACAAGATTGAACCAATTCTTGATAATATCTGGATTCTCACATTGTGCTCGTTGATAATCATACTTGTGATTGTATTTTGATGCAAGATCATTATGCTGCTTGATAAATCAGGTCACCCAATTTGGACCAATTGATGCAGTATTACCTTTGCGATCAGATAGTAATAGATCTGCCATTCTGCATACAGTGGCATGAGATGGTGGTAGACCTCGCTCGTCCATATCAAGAATCCACTTTTTGAGTGAATATTCTTCTGATTTTGTGAGCTTTTGACTATTTGGCATGGTATCTGAACGTGCTGTTCTGCCGCGAAGCCGATACTGGAGGGTCCGTGGAGGCACATCAAATGCTGTTGCTGCTGCTGCTTTGCTCCGAAACTGCCCATTCTGATAGGCCCTTATAGCTAATAGAAGACGATCTTCTTGATTAACTGCAGAATCTGATGATTTTGGTGGCATATTGGGTGGTTGAATAGGGGAAGATGGATAGGGGGGAAGCTCGGAACTTTTGCGCCGCTCGGTGGTG